>NC_089748.1:26054302-26069302 GCF_040412425.1 Macrobrachium rosenbergii
GTGAAACAGCAAGGATATATTCAACATCCACATGATAGTGTACTTGTGCACAATCTGATTTTTACTAAGGTAAGGCTTGGTGAACATTTGAGCCTGATGGTCAATTTTTACTGTAAACCATAATTCGTCCCTAGTTTGATGAACTGGGGTAAGGCATTTTTTCCTAATTCTGAGAAAATAGTCGTCAAAGATTATGATAATATTCAGAGCTTTTGATTAGCTCATGTTTTGTGGAAATTTTGTTGAAAAATCTGACAACACAGACAGCTGAAATTTTGATGTGTTACAGAGTATAAAAAACTGAGACACTTTGACAGAAACACTAAAACTTTTAAAAAATGGGATTTCGCCAGTTCGTCAAAATAGGGACGATCTGTATGCATATCCTATTTTTAGTGTGTTTTGAAGGTTTCTAAAGTAATATCATGCACTAGGTAAGTAAGGACCTGATAACCTATGTTATTTTAGTTGGGGTCCAGGTGTGGACCAGGTACCCTAGGTTAGGTTATGCAAGATACAGGTAGGTTAGTTGACGACCCCAGGCTAGGCTAGGTGATAAAGTACCCCCATAACCCTGTCTGGCCAAGCAAGGATCTAGCATCCTAGGCTAGGTTATGTTAAGTTGCATCCTATTATTTTGATTACCAGTGCCCTAGGCTTGGTTAGGATGGGTGTGGTTAGGTTAAATTGCAAATATTCAATTGAAATAATTTTAATTTTAATTTACAGTACCCTAGCCTAGGTCAGGTTAGGTTGTTGATCCAATGGGTGAAGTACCAGGTTAGGTTAGGTTGTTGGTCCAATTGGTGAAGTATCTTCCTTAGAATTAAACTTCTTGCATATTTATTTTGAGAATGGATCCAGTTTATATGTGCCATGACTAATGTTCATGTTCTTGTGGAAACTATTTTATTCTAGAGTCAGTGATGTTTCTTTTAGGTTTATTATTAGAAAAACTATCTTTTCCTCCAGTCCAGTTGATTGTATGATTTTTTTCATTGCCATGTATAAAAATTTCACTGTTCATCTATGCATATTTTACATATCTTTTATGCCGTTCTGTTCTCATTTCCAGTGTTTTTCCTGTTTGACTCATAAAAAACTTTTCATGCAAATTACTGTACATGGAGTCTGGTATACATATCCAATAGTATTGTCGGGTGACTTCTTTATAAGTACATGTTTCATAGTTTTATTTTATTTATTTATTTTTTTATTTTACATCAAGTCCAAAATTCTTAAGTAGTTGGGGATTATCTTTGAAATCATATTATGTGGCACTACAAGCAGGGTTTTTATGTGATAAATTTATTTTTGCTAAAATAAAATATATTTTTTGCCACTTTTAGTGCATTGTGTAACACAAAGTCAGGATATTTCAGTTTCTTGCCTATATTTGTAATTATATATATTTCATCATCATTGTATTCAGGGATACATATACCTAATACTATTGAGGACATGGATGTGACAGCTGATTTCTTAACCTTATTGCTGTGACCAGAACAAAAATGAACATATAGGCAGAAATATTGGTAGATATTCTACACAGACTGTATTTAAGCCTGTTACTAGTTCTGTGCATTAGGCAATCCAAAAAGGGTAGGCAACCCTCCTTTTCCATTTCCATAGTGAATTTTATTATTGGTTATGTACATTTTTGTTACCTGGTCAAACACACATTATATCATTATCGTACCAGAATCATAATACATTGTGTGGAATGATTTGTTTAATAATTTTCTTTTAAAAAATAACTTACACAAGTTGACTGACGCTGAGAATATCGTCCTCTCGTTTGTAGATTTTACAGCAAGATGTCTGAAGGAACTGAGGAAATTGTAGACACTGAATGCCTGTGGTTTAAAACCCCACACACTTGCAGTTCTCCTTAATGTCAGATGCCTCTAGAACCTCTTTTGTTGATGATGGCCTGGTAGTTATCATGATAGATTATTTTTGAGAAACATTTTTTTAGGCCAGAGTGGTATTGATTAATTATCGATGTATATTGTTATATCACGGTCTCAGTGCGTGTTGATTTTTAAAAAATTACAAAACCTCCCATTGCATCAGACAATTTTTTTCTTTTCAGATCAAACCCGTTGTCAGCCACTAGTCTAGAGGGAGAGACTGTCCAGATGGAGGAGAACTTCAACATAATTGCCATGAAAATATAATTATTTAACTTCAAGACGGTGTGTTCAGCGTACGATGTTGCTTGCATCGAGAGGATATTTCTCACTCAGAAAGTTTTAAGACATTTATTTCTTTAGCATATTGTTTGATTTTCTGTGATTTGCTAATCAGTCAAACTCACCGTAACATATTAAAAAATGGAGATCATATCACGAATCTTTATACTTCAGACAATTACACGAAACTGAGAAGGCTTTCATGAATAATGTGCAATCCATATTAGAGCCCAAAGGATAATTTAGAAAAAAATTATTAATGCAAGAAAGGTATTACAAAAGTACATAATCACAAGTTTCCGGGAACAGAACACCATTATTTACGGAAGTTTTTGTTTAATAGAAAAGATTATATGACTAGCAAGTGCAGTTTCGCGTTTTTGAAAGTTATATAAGGGAGTGTTTAGGGGGGAGTGTATAGTTACTACCGTCGATCGCGTTTGCGTCAAGCTCAACACTAAGTTGTTATGTTTCACAGAAGTCCTGCTGCAAAAAAATATTAAATTTGGTAAGTGATCTACCTCAATTTTTTGTAATTTGTGATGTAAATTCCAGTATTCATTATTTTTTATGACAGTTTGTCTAATGATCAATGAACTTTGTTTTGCCATGTTTTGATGAAAGTTGATAGGTTGGTACCTGTAAAGGTAAGTAATTTTTCAAAAATTTTTTTTTGACCTAGTCCTATATTAGCAGGTTACAAATTGGTACTTATAGGGTTAGTGATTGTATCTCCAAAACAGTTTTATCTTGACTTTTATAGGAATATCACAGAACAGTTTAAAGGCTAAAATTTTATTTTTTAACGTTTTATCTCTCCCTCCTTTGGTGAAGTTTGGTGCATATGTAGGTGGTGGTTAAGAACGATTCCAGTCCCATTTTTTACTTTTGCCAATTATTCTAGGTAGCAGGTTAGTTCAAGTTCGATTATTTCCTTTTTTCCGATTTTGAAGAAACTTGGCAGGCATATATTGCTACGGTTGGTGATAGTTTAAAAAAAATTGATCATGGTCTATCTTTCAAGGTTACAGATCTTCCGGAAAGCCAGTATTTTATCTTTTATTCTTAAATTGATTGCACTTGTCAATGTATCTTAGGGACAGTTGATTATACAACCCAGATATTTTTTATCATTCCCTGTTTTTCAAGGGTACAATAAAATTTAACAGATAAACTTTTAGTACTTTCCATCTAATTTTCAGAAAGTAATATAGTTACAGAATTATTTTTTAGGATGCACAATACAAGTACTTTTGGGTGAAACGCGCCTTGTAAGGGGTGAGGCAGTTCATCCCCTTCAGATGGCAATAAATAATTTGCTTTTGTAACCTTCAAGATGTCATTATTTCTCTTGCTATTATTTAGACAAAATGTTTATTAAAATGTAAGACTTGAAAACATTTGATAGTTCATGATTGCGCTGCATATATCATATCAAAGCACAATTACAATGAAGCTTCTGATTGCCAGAACAGGTTAAGTTGAAATGTTCATGTAAGGCTTATTTATGGCAGGGTTAATTACTATTATTCTACATTGTCCCCTAATTCTCTTAATTTTAATGGGACTTGGTAGGTAAGTACCTTTGCGGTGACCTGTTATTTTCCCTTGATAATTTTGTAGGTCTGAAGTCGGCATAAATGCCAGAATTTTATAGTACTTTATATCGATCCCAGAAACTTTGAAAAATATTTCACTGATTAAGCTCTAGCTCTAAGTTTTGTATTTTTGCATTTAGGCTGGCAACTCCCTTGGTAGTAATGAATTAAGTATGATTTTGCCATGTCTAGTTCTTCAAGTCAGCTTAAACAGTATTTTTCTCAGACACAAGAAAGTTTGTATGGGGTAACCATTGATCCGATTATTTTTCCTTTTTTTTTTTAAACTAGTCATTTTGCAAGCTCAATAATTTTTAGACTTTATTTATAGTCTTATTTTCCAAGATCAGCATTTTGTTTTTCTCTTATTTTATGTAGATCCATTTTTGGTTTCACAAGTCAGTTTAATTGCCAAAAGTTTTGGCTTTTTTATTTATATCATAGAAATTGGCAGTAAAAGGCCTTTGGTTTGCGGAAGTTCTGGAGAATGAGATTTCGTATCTTTGCTCATTATAAAAGTAAACAAACAGTCACCAGTATTAATTATTATTTTGTTGAGTTAAATATTAATTAGGATACGGCTTCAAAAAGCATTAAGTTAAATTTACAGTGATTATTTATAGTGCAGTTACAGTGATTCCCTTTGGCTGAGTCGGTTGAGCTTCAGACCGTTGCATGGGCGGAGTTCAATCCACCTATTGAAGAGTTAGAAATTTATTTCTGGTGATAGAAATTCATTTCTCGCTATAATGTGATTCGGATTCCACAATAAGCTGTAGGTCTCGTTGCTAGGTAACCAATTGGTTCTTAGCCAAGTAAAATAAGTCTAATCCTTCGGGCCAGCCTTGGGAGAGCTGTTAATCAGCTCAGTGGTCTGGTAAAACTAAGGTATACTTAACACCATCGATTGGGGTTTTAGCATGGTACTAACAACTTCCAGAAAATCACAGCTTAGTACATGTGAATGATATTTTGAGTCCGCCGTGAGTGGCTTTGGGCTTCAATATGGCCTAGAAAAGCTGATAAAGTAAGTTTTTCTAAAAGTTTATTTTTTATTGGATGAGGTTCCCTTTTCTCCTCCAAATTGCTGAAGCTTTATGTGGGTTTATTCCGTCGGTGCTTTCAATGTTGTTTCCTGTTTGGGATTTTCTTTTCTTAATCTTCTCAATAAGTTAAGAAAGTGACCCCAACCCCACCCTTCTCGCTCTTTCTTTAGAACCTGTTTCTTTCTGCTGCAGTGTTTTCCTTGTTGCCCTTTGTGTCCTATATGTGTTTTTTTTTTCGCCGTTTATTCAGGAGACTAAAGAAAAAAAATAGCGCACTCTCAGGTGGTATCGTAACATCTACCAGGCCTTCAAGTTTGACATATATCCTTTTAGTATCAGCAGTTATCCTCAAATTGCTCGACCTGGCAATTATTTCCTGTCTTTTACCAAAAAGATTGTGGATTCTTCCCCACCATCCATTTTCCCAGGCAGATCTGTCGCTTTGGGATTACAACACCGGGTTTTCATCGTTCGCTTTTTACGATTTGTAGTAGATCTTAGAAAGATGAAGGTTTCCGGCATAGAGGGTATATACCTGGAGTTGCGATCTCCATACCAGTACTACGTAGTTCGGTGGCCTTCCACCAGGGCGGCGCTGCAAAGCATTGAGCCATCTTTAAAGGTGTGGTAACCCGCAAATTGAACAGGGGCTTGGTGCGATTGTGAATATTTTTATCGTTAATGTTTAATGAGTAAGTATTTAGCGAATGTTAAGGGTTTAGTGAATGTTTAAGAGTCTAGTGAATGTTTATGAGTAAGTTTTGTTGTTAGTGAATGTTTAGTTTTCAGGAATGTTTAGTGAGTGTTTAGGGTTTAGTTTTAGTCCATGTTATTGTTTAGTGAATGTTTAGTGTGTAATTGTTCAGTGAATGTGTACTGTGTAAGTATACAGTGAATGTTTAGTGAGTGTTTAGGGTTTAGTGAAGGTTTTGTGAATGTTAATGTTTAGTGAATGTTTAGTGTGTAAGCATTCAGTGAATGTTTAGTGAGTGTTTAGGGTTTAGTGAATGTTAGTGTTTAGTGAATGTTTCGTAAGTATTCAGTGAATGTTCAGTGAGTGTTTAGTGAATGTCTTGTGAAAATTAGTGTTTAATGAATGTTTAGTGCGTAAGTGTTTAGTGAGTGTTTAATGAGTGACAGTGAATGTTCTTTGACTGTTTAGTGCTTAATGAGTGTTTAGGGATTTAATGAGCATTTAGGATTTAGTGAGTAGTTTGACAAGTGTTTAGGGTTTAGTGAGTGAGTGCTTAGTGAATGTTTAGTGAGTGTTTAGTGTATAGTGAGTACTTAGCGAATGTTTAGTGTATAGTGAGTGCTGAGTGAATGCTTAGTGAGTGTTTAGTGTTTAATGAATGTTTACGATTAAGTAAATGTTTACTGAGTAGGGTACAGTGAGTATTTAGTGTTTTATGAGTGTTTAATGAGCGTTTAGTGTATAGTGAGTGCCTAGTGAGTATTGAATATTCAGTGAGTGTTTAGTGTTATTGAGTGTGAGTGTATAATAAGTGTGAGTGTTTAGTGATTGTGAGTGTATAGTAAGTGTGTGCGTTTAGTGAGTGTGAGTGTATAGTAAGTGTGAGTGTATAGTGAATGTATAGTAAAGTGTATTGTGAATGTTAGTGTTTACTGATTGTGCATTACTCTTTAATTAGTGTTTAGTGACTGTATGCAAAGAAAGTCCTGTAATTTACAGGAACCATTTATACTAAACACTGCTTAGATCCAAGAGCAGATGCTTGGGCCTTGACCACAATGGTTGAAGTGCTTAGGCCAACCTGTTTTTGTAAGGTAATTTTTCTCTGTGAAGTTGGGTCAAGTAATAATAATAATAATAATAATAATAATAATAATAATAATAATAATAATAATAATATAAGATAATAATTGTAAAAGAGATAAAAATAATAATAGTAACAAAGTATACTAAAGTACTAAAAGCTGGAGTTCGTCAACTCATTACCTTTCTGTTTCAAAATTTATCCTGCTAACGACGAAACCCTAAGTAGATGAAAGAAGCAAATCAAAATGGGACATCATTTGACTTGCAAGCGGAAATACTGTTTGGAAAAGACATTTGGATATACATTTTTTCTGTATTTCAACAGTACAAAGTTTTTTCGAAGTGCCGGTTGTATAACTGTTCTTTGTGGTGAGTCATCATGATAAGAAATTATTTTCAGTAGAGTAACTTTCAACCTGTTCATATTATTACTTAAGTGCGTCAACAACATTGTAGTTCTCAATAAGTTTGCGGCACCGATAATCTGCTCCATTCCAGAATGACTGGAAATGATACTACTGAGAGCAACGCACTGGAAAAAAAAAGGCATTTTTTCGTCTCTCGTAGATCTTTTTGGCTTGATGGTAAATTCTAGCTTTATTTATTTATTTATTTATTTATTTATTTATTTATTTATTTATTTATTTACTGACAACGAAAACGTACAGGTCCAAGAAATAGGTTTCAAACAGTTTTTTTTTTATGTAAAGCCATTAACTTCTGCAATTAACAGTTAATTAATATATGTTTTAATTTGTGGACAAAGCTGCTTAAACAATTTTTTTTTCTCTCTCTCTCTCTCTCTCTCTCTCTCTCTCTCTCTCTCTCTCTCTCTCTCTCTCTCTCTCTGTGTGTGTGTGTGTGTGTGTGTGTATGCTAGTGCGCGTTTGTTATATCCACCTGTGCATGAAGTCCATTTAAAGTTTGGGGAACTGGCAGTCAGCCAGTAACTTGTGGGACCGTGAATTGGTCACTCCCCATTACACTACACGTTTAACTTGGCCGTTGCATCAAGAGAGAGAGAGAGAGAGAGAGGAAGGTGCTACATGCCACCATAAGGAATATTCCTTATCATTTCTTGACTGTCATCGCCATGCAGCAGCTGTTCATCAAGTATCTCTGCTGTACGAGTATTTTGCACATAACGGGAATATTTTTATTTTATTTTAATTTCGTACGTTTCAAATTTTATGGCTGAAATGGGCAGATTCACATTATTTACAATATAATTCCCCGTTTTTTTGGGGGAGGTTATTCCAAAGGGTACTAATGCGTATTTATTACCTAATAATTGACAGTATTTAAAAAAAAAGTCAAAGTGATCGTTATGATCTGTCTTGAAAAAACAGACGAAAACTTTCCTGCGAGCGCTTGTGGTATTGAATGATATATATATATATATATATATATATATATATATATATATATATATATATATATATATATATATATATATATATATATATATATATATATATATATATATATATATATGTATATATATATATATATATATCTCGATATATACTATCTGTGGCGCGGGTTCAAACCGTGTGTGTGTGTGTCCCGGGATTATATATGTAATCAACGGATGTTTGTGTGGATGTTACAGACTAAATACACACACAACATGTACAACACCTTCTAAAAACATAACAAACATCTCACACGTGTGTGCTGCTGGGAAGAAAGGGCGTTGGGTCGGGTATGATACATGAAACATATACGCTAGGGGCCTATATATATCGATTTGTATAGGACCTCGAATGACTGATTCAGAGAATCATTTTTTCCCACTTCCACGCAGTACTCTGTTTACTAAAAATTTATTATCATCATTTTAAGTAATAATGTATTTATTATCATCATTTTAATAGTAGTAATATGATTTATCTTACTAGCTTTATTATACTCCCAAAGCAGTCAGGACATCTGAAAGATTAATATTTCTTGTAATTATTCAGATTTTTTATTATTGCAGGTGCGCGTTGTATTAGTGCTTCATAATGCGTTTTTGTTGTCTTGGAACCGTTTCCCAAGATAACGCTTCACCATCGGATTCTTCGCTGTGCAGAGTGTGGTAAGTGTTACATTATATACATGTTTTATTGATATTTTTTTTATAAACCTTTTTGTATTGCCAGCCTGTTGACTGAATGCTTGTTACACTTTTAAGTGCTTGGGGTAGAGCCATTGGTCTTTGTAATTGTTGGTACAAGTTTTATTACAGTTCTTGCGATAAAATCCCTGGTACAAGAATGTTTTTGTTAGCACTATTCGTATGATGCAAAATCAGAAATGTTTGATTTGAGAGAGATTACTGGTCCCTACATTTGCTCTATTATTTTTTGCTTATCTCCTCCAGCGGCTGTAAACTTTTCTCAAGATCTTTAAAATGATCTTGGCGTCTACAAAGGTTTCCTAGTCATGGGAATCATAAAATTTATGGTTGTTGATAATGGTCGTTGGTCAGCTTTTGTACTCCATCACATTAAAGGAGAAATAAATTCCACTGCCCTTAGAGCAATGCTGAACATATTTACATTCCGCATATTTTATCGTCATTTCAGCAAATTGGCGATCAGATTCTTGACGAAGCCCAAGAGTTCATACTAAGTCGAATATGTCGCTGCCCTTGCTGAATTAGACTGTTGTTTTTGTAATATTTCTCAAATTAGGTTTTATTGTTCGTTTTGGCAAACTTGGACATGTTAAGGCTCTAACACTGAAGACAAAAGAATAAATCTCCAAGTTTATCCTTCCTAATAGACAGGGTTTTAATGAAACTGTTATATGTAGATATATTTAGCGGTCAATACGCGCCTAAATACATGCATTCATACGTACGTACGTAGACGTAATCTGTTATCGCAGCAGAGAGAGAGAGAGAGAGAAAGAGAGAGAGAGAGAGAGAGCGGGCGAGCAAGTGAGTTTGGGCTTTGAATAATTGTGTGCAAGTGGTGTACATTGTACGATTTGTAAGCTAGTATGTGCTCAAGTAGCTGAAGCTAGCTGAACATGACGAATTATTACAGAGGGCAAATAAATGTTGGTGGTGGGAAGGAATGTCAGAAAAGTTAAGTATACGTTAGTTTAACCAGACCACTGAGCTGATTAACAGCTCTCCTAGGGCTGGCCCGAAGGATTAGATTTATTTTACGTGGCTAAGAACCAATTGGTTACCCAGCAACGGGACCTACAGTTTATTGTGGAATCCGAACCACATTACAGTGAGAAATGAATTTCCATCACCAGAAATAAATTCCTCTAATTCTTCTCTGGCCGGCCGGAGAATCGAACGCGGGCCTAGGAGAGTGCTAGCCGAGTACGATATCGACCCATCCAATGAGGAACTAGGAATGTCAGAAAGAATGTTAATAATCAAAGGACCCTGGAGTTAAAGAGACAAATAGAATACGCTCTTACCGGAAATGCCATACATGCCTCTCTATATATAACCTAAGAAAAGAGCCGTATGCATATAACGATTCTGCTTTATATAACAACGTACGCAAGTGTATATATTTAAAAGAAACACATGTACACGCCAGTACCTTTCATTCTTAACACACGCGGCCAGATCTCGTCAAATAAAGAGAACGTCTGAGGCTCTCAAGATCTTATCTTTCCAGGCGTCACCACTTTCCTTCACGGGGATCATAACCCTCGTCTAAAAAAAAAAGAATGAAGGCGAATTTGATAAGCCGACTTCCCTTTGCTGTGTCTTGCGTCTCCCGAAAGCAGTGTGAATGCAAATGACATCATCCTTACCCTTTGGAATATTGTAGCATCTTGGTGTCGTTATTTTTGAATTGCGTCTCCTTCTAAGAGTGTAAACTTGTCTTTTCTCCCATCACTCTTATTCTTTTGCTAAGGACAAAGGAAACATCGGAGGAAACTTTTTATGCTCTCTCTCTCTCTCTCTCTCTCTCTCTCTCTCTCTCTCTCTCTCTCTCTCTCTCTGTATATACACAGTATATATATATATATATATATATATATATATATATATATATATATATATATATATATATATATATATATATATATATATATATATATATATATATGTATATATATATATATATATATATATATATATATATATATATATATATATATATATATATATATATATATATATATATATATATATATATATGTGTGAGTTTGTCTGAGGTTGAATTTTTAAAAGATTTAAGAGTAGATAAGATAATCTTCTCTACCCTTAAATCTTTTGATATTAAATGTGTGGAAGAGACTTAAAAAGTAATTTATAGATAAGATAATCTTCTCTACCCTTAAATCTTTTGATATTAAATGTGTGGAAGAGACTTAAAAAGTAATTTATAGAGCAATGACGAGGCTGATGAATCGAAAACCTTCTGGAGTCGATGTTGACACATCAGTTTGTCGGCAGTAGTTGGCTCCGCGGTTTATCTAAGATTCTAGGGTTTGTAGGGTTTCTGGTTGTATATAGAATTATTTTCAGATCAGGAGTCAAAATAAATATTTGTTGAATAGCTATAAAACGCTTATGGGAAATAGAAAAAAGTATCTAAAGGAATGATTGAAAGAAGTCATTATCCCTTGATAACCAATAGGTTTGGTGTCTTTTGTGTATCTTTATATATATATATATATATATATATATATATATATATATATATATATATATATATATATATATATATATATATATATATATATATATATATATATATATATGCATACGCACATAAATGCATAATGTTTGATTAGAGCCTCTGTGGCACTTTACTGGTTGAAGTTCCTTAGACACTGCGGTGTCATGTTCCTTGAGGCTATGTACGTCAAGTCACGTTTTTATAAACCAATATTTGTAGCTGCCCTGAACTTGAATGGACAGTCATTTACTACGTTCCCTCATCGTTGACTTAAAGGCAGCGTTAATTATATAACTGTGCTGTAAGATTAAGGATATATTCTGTTAGGATGCCAAATTATTTCGATATGATTTAACTAAAAGGGTAATGATACCTAAGTAAAATCTTGATGATATTGATAATATGGATGATATCGGTATTGATGTTAGTGCAGTATTTTCATTTACTGCAGTGAATGATCTGCAATGTCATCTGAATCATGCGTGGCATACCAGTTGCAATTTATTATTGCCATCGTAGTTATCTAGTATATGTAAAAGGTAAAGAAAAGTTGAAAAGAGTACCATCATTATCTCATTGTTAATTCCTATGATGATTATGAAATTCGAATGATTTATAGACAGCTGGGCTTATCAGGTACGATAAGATTAAACCCCCCGTCCTCAACATGTTTTAACCTTTCTCATTTCGTAACAAAACTACCGTTAAGTAATCTATGTTATTGTTGGATCCGGCGGTTTTAGGATTATACAGTCAGACTTTTCCAGTGGAAATAAAAGAACTGTTTAATCCTCAAGCCAACTATCATCTGTGCTAGACTTGAGAGATATATGTATATGTTGCATTAAGACTGTGAAACCAGGGATTTCACGACATCCATTAAAATGTATGGCATTCGTGAAATCACCAATTCACTTAGGAAGATTTGACCCCCGAGAGGCTAGTACTAAACACGGCGAAACAGTGGTTCTTCTACACTGTTTTGTCGTGCTTAGTACTAGCACCTCAGGGATCAGATGTCCCTAAGAGAATTGGTGATTTCACGAATTCCCTGAAATTTCGGGGGTTTCGTGAAAGCCCTGGTTTCACAGTCTTACTGTAACATATGTGAGACATAAATATCAGAGAACTTTTTTTTTGACCAAAATGAATTTTCAACTATAATGAAAAGCATTAAAGCAAAATTAGAAAATTAAAACCACATGTATCCGCATTCGTCAGGAAGGGATCCTGTGCAAGAAAAATATTTTTTCCTTCATGCTACATTACACATCACATGCATATCGGCAGCGGCTCTTGAGTATTATAGCCTTCTTAGAGGTCTGTGGTGCGGGTTCGAATCCGCAGACAACCGGTTAGAGAGGCAGACACTTTACTATCCGTGTAGACACCCCGGGATTATGTATGTAATCAATGGATAGGTTTTTTTAAAAGCAAATGGGTGTTACAGACTAATACACACACAAACTAAGCCACTCCAACATCTAAAAACATAACAGACACCTCACACGTCTCGACTGTCGACCTCACCGCGCAACGTCTCCTCGCTGCTGGGAGAAAGGGCGCTAGTGACTGGTACAATACATGTACATACGCTACCGGGGTCTAAGCGATGACAGGCAGGGCAGCCGATCGAGACTACAAAGTCTACCCCATAGCTAAATCAAAGTCCTTCAAAAAGAAGGCATCGTGCTTATCCCATACAAATGGGAAAAAAAGCTCGTTAAAAGAAGAAGATCCTTTCTACTGTATCAACTATCCAATCAAGGCAAACATACCATACTCCATCTTTCTGTTATCACACATCCTTTTTCTTCCTGATATTTGTCATCCTGAATCTTTTCTTTCAAAATTTGCATTTCGCTCTGGTGATGTTAAGAAAATTCTTGATAATCTTGATGGCTGAGGTGGAGATCCTGATGGTTTCTTCCCTTTTTATTTTTTAAAGGATTCTAGTATTTTGTCTCCCAAGATTAGTAGATTCTATAGATTTTCATGCCGAGGTAGTATCTTTGCGGATGAGCACAGTCTTTGTAATACAGTGCCTGTTCCAGGGAATTGTTGATCTGCATACTGTGGTAACTACAGCCCAAATTGTATTCTTCATGTGCTTTCCAAAGTTACAGAAAAATTTATTCTCAAGCCATTATATAGGTATGTGGAATCTAAAGGATTGTTAGCTGATAGTCAATAAGCATACAGAAAGAAAGCAGTTAGGTACCTGCGATGCTCTTTTGGATTTGACATGCCATTTGCAGAGAACCTAGATAAGGGTTTTGAGTGTAGAGTAATTCAATTAGATTTTAGTTCTGCTTCCAATTTATTAAATCACAAGGTAAGGCATATCTCTCTCTCTCTCTCTCTCTCTCTCTCTCTCTCTCTCTCTCTCTATATATATATATATATATATATATATATATATATATATATATATATATATATATATATATATATATATATATAATTTGATCATATATAATCTGTAATTTGATATATAATCTTTTCAGCACACTCCAAACGAACGTTTTTAATTGTTGGTTGTCTTTCAAATGGTTCTGTTGCATTCATTGGCGGGTGAAACAAACGTGAATATGAACAATCGTTAATAAAGTGATCGAAGCGTCAGAAGATTTTCCAGTCCATGAGTCCCTTGTGAAACATGGCATTTATTAAGGGAGTGTTAGCGGAGCAGTTTTTATAAAATCAATATTGGATCGGCTATTGAAGTTTTTCAAGGCAGCGTATGTGTGGTCAAACATGAGGAGACCTAATTTCTTCATATTTCTTGCACATGGTTCTTAGGGTTTTATAGTGACAAGCTTATCCAAAAAGCGCGAAGAATTCGAGAAGTTAAGAGGGCATTGTGGCGAGTACAATTACATGAGGTTCCGTAGAGAGGGCTATACAAAAATTCAAGAATTAATCTGACATTTTATATTTAGGCATTGTTATTCAATAAAGTTTTGAGATTTCAAACGTCGAAAATTTACTCTTAAGACCGTTAATTTGTTAGGTTATGAGATAAGACCTTTTACGAACCCATTAAGTCTTACGAATGAATCTTTGATCATTCCATTAGGAAATTTGAATATGCTATGATGTTAAAAGAGAGGCTGATAAAATAAAGGCATAATGCTAATTTATAAACAAATAATGGTCCGTAATATCTTACAAAAGAATTTATGTCTATTCTGTAGCTTGGGGCCTTTGTTTACCAATAATTTCTAAACCAGGGAAGCAATACGTCCACGCCTTCACACATTTTTCAATTTCTTTTCAATTTGGTATAATAGATGAATTAATAGATGAATAATAGATGAAAATGCCCCTGGGTTTTCTGGGCGTTTTCCTAAATGCGAGAGACCAATAATTCATTTCGTGATGGTTTTTTGAAGCAGGGTACCGATACCCATAGACTCATTCTCTGTAATGGAAGAAAATCCATTTTATTATGATGATAATTTATGAGTGAACACTGAACGTGTAGACAGGTTAAACTTTGATGAAAATAATGTACTCATGAACCAAAGATGTATCTTATAAATATTTATTGTTGATCGAAACTAAGGTCCACTAGAGACTGCTATCTTTCGTGACCGATGTTTGATTTACTTCTTTGAGTGAAGTCACTGAGTTTTTTCATTTTCACTCTCGACATCTGAGACATTCAGCAGTCTAATATAAGACTTTGTTCTGCGTATAGCTTTTCTCCACTTCTGTATAGATTTGATTCGA
>NC_089748.1:26071802-26104302 GCF_040412425.1 Macrobrachium rosenbergii
GTATATGTATGTATGTATATATACATACATACATATACTGTATATGTGCATTCAACCTGTAAATATAAATATAATGGGGTATATATATATATATATATATATATATATATATATATATATATATATATATATATATAGGTATATATATATATAATGATTACTGTACATATACATATATATATATATATATGTATATATATATATATACATATATATACATATATATATATAATCTATATATATATATATGATATATATATAAATACATATATATATATATAAAAAATATATATATATATATATATATATATATATATATATATGATATATATATGATTTCGTAATGAAATATATATATATATATATATATATATAACAAATATATATATATAATATATATATATATATATATATATATATATATATATATATATATATATTATATTATAATATATTTGTCAGGTTGTTCAAGATGATTTCAGTTGAAACAACCTGGTTTAATAGTTTAACTGTCCTCTCATATTTTGAGAAACGAGGTAACATTTGTCTCTGTTTGGTTTTTTTGGACAGTCAAGGTTTGGTCACTGGATGGATCAGTTCTCGACTGGAGGTGGTCGAGAGTAGAGCAACATGGATTCGTGAAGAATCACCTTTTGGAAGGGTGAAGGATGTAGGATCACTTAGTTAAGTATGTTGGACACAGCAATGGCGTCCTGGAGGATCATCTGGTTGTTGGTGATGAATGGAATATCACCTGGTCGAGTGTTTCGGACTCGAGGCTGCAGAAGTTGATTACGTGATGAAGAATGTCAGTGTTGTTTCTGAGGATGTGTCGGAGATTAAACCATATTCTCTGATCCAGAGATAGTGTTCCTCTGGGGCAATCAGCGTAGTTGCCACATCTATTCTGAGGTGGTCGTTTGGAGGACTATGTCAACAGTTTATGATGGACATTCTCTGAAGCTTCTGATTTTGATTCTCATTGATATGGTGCACTGAGTATGTCTCATTGGCATTGAGCGAGTATGACTCATATATTATTTGGTTAATGAGTGGTTATAGCTCCTTACTTATTTGCATCCGTTTGTCATTTTTATTGACATTACTCTGCTGATAGCTTATTTAATTGCAATGATTTTGGTATTGCTGTTGTTAAGAATGTATTGCTGCTGTTTAAATGCCATTATACTGATGTTTGTCATTGTAAAGGTTTATGAACTTTGGTGATGTTGAACTAAGATGGTTCATTTATGGAACTGGGTCTTTTGAGAGTTAATGTTTTGTTTATGAATTATTATGGTAATGCTCTTTTATTGTTGATGAATCTCCAGTGTTTAAATCTTGAACTCATTGTACATATGTAAAACTGGATTAGGATAATAAACTAGGTTAAGTTATGTGAGTATTTCCACTAACTCTCCTAACGACAGTAGAATTCTATATATCAAATGCACATAGTAAATATTTAACCCAACCTACTATCCTAAGACTCTGGCACTGAAACGATCTTGGCACTTGCAGTAAAGACAAATGGCAAATCCACTAAGGAGTACCCAACAGTTTAGGACAGTCAGAGCTAAAGGGAACAGTACCTTCTGAAGTTTTGAGATCAAGGGTCAGGCCAGGTAGAAGCATTAGCTTAGTCATGGGGTAATAGACATGCTAGTAATTACTTTAGATATCCTTGTCCCAAGGACTGTCTTCCTATGATCTGCTTTCTGCTGGTCTTAATTGTCTTTCAGGAATGGCCAGCACACCTCTTGATCCCCTAGCCACTTCCAGGGCCTGAGGGCCCATGTATGGACAACAACAGGTTGTAAGACAAAGGGCAGAATCAGTCCTCTCTCAGCTCTCAACAAGGCATCACCTTTGCCTGCTACGTCCCAAATTCCGGGACATACCCTTTGTTTTGGCATGTTGCCACACTGGTTAAGGCCACAAGAGGCCTGGCGACAAGGTGCCATCAGTTGTTAAGGAAGACCTATTGGATCAACTGGAGTTTGCATTAGTGCACTTGCAATCTGGATTTGCCCAGTAAGCCTGAATTTGCAATTGAGAACCAGAGTCTATTCCTCTCACTAAATCTCTCATCTCATTTCCTTTTCAAGATTTCATCTCCCAAAATAAAATCCATTTATACTAGACGTACTTTATGAAAAAATTAAGATTTCATCATAATACCATATTTATATATTTATCATTTATATTTAATATACAGCAGTATATATATATATATTATATATATATATATTTATAAAACACTATATTATATATAATTTGATATTATATATATATATATATATATATATATATATGCACGGTAATTTATAGTCATTAGCAGCTTGTTTTGTTTTCTCAACGATTGTTCCCTTGTTGAGGGTGCACTCCTTTTCCCGGTAGTGCTTATTTTTTTGCATGCAGAGTTTCCATCTGTTGTCTTCCACATTGCTGCGAATAGTCAAGTTTGAGTAATCATCGAGTCAGGGTCCAGATTCATTAACAGCATGGACTTGTTTAGCAGCAGGTAGTTGTTACCTGTTGTCTTCTGCAGTGTTTGATGATGGGAACTTCAGCCAAGTTATCAAGGATGAGTTGGTGGCTCAACCTCAGTCGCCAGTGAAGAGGGAGAATTCCTCTTAGACAGCAGTGTGGCTGTTGCATCGACTCTGTCGTGATCATCTGTGTTTTGTGGAGATACTCCTGTTTGCTGCCCACATGGTAGTTTCGATGATTCCACGGCAGTAGTTTGATGGTCGTCCTCTGTAAAAGTTGATGCTGGTCTTGACATCCCAAGGTGGATGTTATGTTTTCTTTGTACTGCACGAAGATTGTGATTATTGTTATATTGGTATTATTTGATACTTAAGTTTATGATTGTTTTTGATTTTGTATTTGCTGCTTTATTGATTTTTCAAAAATTTGTTTATTACTATGGTTAACTGGTTATACCATGGATTGTCTGAAAAATATTATTTATGCTGTCTGTATTGCTTATTGTTTGATGTAGCTTAAATGTTGTTCACTTTTACATGGTGTTTCTTACTTTTGCTTCTGTGGTAATGTTTTATTTTAAAGTAACTTATTTTGCTGCATCTTTGTTATTCGACTGACTCTTTGGTTGTTTGATGTTGTATATTTATTTATTGGTTTATGCCAGACTTGACTCAATTGTAAATATGTGTATTACTTAATGTTAATAAACTAGTATTAAGGTTATTTTGCTGGTTTTGTTGCTCCCCTTTCCCTGTGGTTGTTTCGGCTTCTGCCAGTCTTTCCAGTCCATTTCTGTAATTGATGATAAAACCTGATGAACCGAGTAGTGGTTCATAACATTTTGGCGACCTTTGGCCAGGATTTGGCCTGTTTTGGCTGGCGGGGTTGTGGCAGCCTCGTTGGGGGGCTGGTGAAGAAAAAAAAATTTTTTTTGTAAATTTTTTTTTTCCTGGGTGTGGAGGTGTGAGGCTTAGTGCTTGTTTTGTCCCTTGTTGAGGGTGCACTCCTTTTCCCGGTGGTGCTTATTTTTTGCATACAGAGTTTACGTCCGTTGTCTTCGCTTTGGTAGCAATAGCTAAGTTTGGGTAATCATCGAGTCAGGGTCCAGACAGCATAGCAGCATGGACATGTTTAACAGCAGGTAGTTGTTACCTGTTGGCCCCTACAGTACTTGAGGATGTGAACTTCATTCGAGTTCGAGAATGAGTTGATGGCTAACCCTAGTCATCAGTGGAGAGGAGGCATTCCTCTGGGACAGCAGTGTGGCTGTCGCATCGACTCTGCTGTGAACGTGTGTGTTTTGTGGAGATGTTCCTGTTTGCTGTCATGGGGCGGTTTTGATGACTTCACGGTAGTAGTTTGATGGTCATCCTCGATGACCTATGATGGTCATCCTCTGTGACCTCGTTAGTGGTCTTGGCATCTCTGGGTAGATGTTCTTTTTGTACTGTAGGAGGATTGTGAATTATCATTACAGATATTTATGTATTATGAGTGTAATTGGTATTGATGATAATTTGGGTTATTGTTGTTTGTGCTGCTTTAATGATTTTTTTTAGATATTTGGGTATTTTTGGTTATGCCATTTATGTTAACTGATGTCACTTTATGCTGTCTGTATTGTTTATTATTGTTTGATGTAACTGAAATATTGTTCCCAATGGTTGTCTCAGCTTCTACACTTTCCAGTCCATTTCTGTAATTGATGATAGAACCTGATGAACCAGTAGTGGTTCATAATAATATATATATATATATATATATATATATATATATATATATATATATATATATATATATATATATATATATATATATATATATATATATTATAATATGTGTGTGTGGGTATATGTAAAAATACCCATTGTTAATCCTAATTTGTCTTGGGAAACAAACCCAATGCTTCTAGGTCAGTCTTTAATGTAGTATCATTCACGAAGCTATTGTCAGTTTTTGTTATTTCTTCTTATCTAACATCACTTTCTGGCTAAAGATAGGTAAGCACAGTAGTGTGTATTTTCACATATTGTATCACATAAAATAATGACCAATATCTTCTAGGTTATTACATTTTGTTAATCATCTGACGAGCTTTTATTTTCTTAATATGTGAATATATTTCTCTCTAGTTTTATCATCAAGTACCGTATCCCTATTGATGTCGCATATTCATTAAGATCATTAAGTACATGTGCCTATGTACTTAAAAATTCAATGAAGGTTAACACTTTAATTGTTTTGCTTTGTTTTGTTTCCATATGCGATTTGGATCTATTTTACAATCCTGAATTGAAAATAATTTGCAAACAAACCAGAGGAAAAAACTTTTAAACGTCAAACGTTTATGATCGGTGCGCTGATTAGGAGGCAAACATTCAAATTAGACCAAATCACCTTTTCATTAGGGCCCTCGCTGTGAGGCAAATGAAGCTATGCCCTGAAAGAAACGAAATTATGAATTTGTTACTATATATATAGTATATATATATATATATATATATATATATATATAATATATATATGTATATACACATATATATATATATTATATATATATATATATATATATATATATATATATATATATATATATATATATATATATATATATATATATATATATATATTTATATATATATGTATTGGATAAATGTATGGAAAAAGGTCTAATTTAAACAGACCAACAATTAAAAGAAAAGGAAACATTTAAATGTATACGTTTTCAACAATGTACGTTGTGTATAAGTTATATACGTAAATACTCCTTTACATTAACCCACAATCACTCCCACAAATGCAGTTTATGCGCCTGTGTTTGTAAGCGTGTGTGCGCGCGCGCTCGTTAGAGAGAGAGATAGAGAGAGGGAGAGAGAGCGAGCATTCTTACCTTGTCTGCCAAGGGTGTGTTCAGTTTGCATTTTCTGTTGTAAGGTATGATGCTGCCTTTGTTTTTTTCATTGTAAATTTATTGCTAATAGTTATACTTAAGTTATTTAAAAGTTATGTCTAATCAACTGCAGAGTTTAGAATGACTTTCTGAAAATTCACCAGTAATATTAGATTTATAAACTGGAAGTTCAATCGAGAGCGAGCCCTGCTGCCAGCGAATCTCGATTCTGTCAGAATCGAAATGAAAGATTTAAATAGTATCTAATTATTCCTGGGCACTGTTTAGATTTTGGTCTCTGAGTACTCTTCTGCTAATGAAGATTGGCTTGTTTGAATGGAAATTGAAAATTCAGTTTTAACCGTTTTCATCCATTTCATGTGGAGAACTTATACCACACCTGAGTATTCATGAGGAACGATCTGTTTCAACTGTGTTCTGATCTGATCGAGAATTTAAAAGCATGCTCAGTACCCCTGGTGGTGACGCTCTGTTGCTTTGAATTTTTACACTGGTATTTTTGTTCCAAGAAATTATTTTTTTGAAGCAAGGTAATATATATTGGTAATATTCGAGACCCGTGACATGTCGGAATGTTTGCTACTCCAATTACATTTTCAGTATGGCATCATCAGTTATATTAGCTCTCAAGTTATTGTTTTAGTGCTTTGTTCTGTTGTTGCTCCTTTTATTTCCTTCTTACACTCGAGACAGGTGCCACTGTTGTTAACTTTTCTTGATATAGTTGTTATTAGACCATAGTTGTAGTGTCAGCATTGTATGGATGTTATCTTATCCTTCTTTTCTATTATAATTTTTAGTTTGCCTTAAGAACGTGCTACAAGAAAAATAAAATTCTTTTATAATATTACAGTTCCTCAATGGGTGTTCATCATAATTTTATTTGATTTATGACAGATAGGTTATGTAATCAAGAACTGGGGCACTTTCAGCCATTCAGTGATTAAGACTGAAAAGAGGGAGTTGGACAGCAAAATGGAAGAAAGGAAGCAGGAGTGAAGGTGAAGGCTAGGAACTGGGTGCACCTAGCGACCGAAGGAACGGTTCAAACAACTTTTAGTAATGCCCACGGTGCACCATGTGAAGTGCAGTGATGGCACCTCTTCTTTTACGGAGGGGTTGGCGGTTGGGTGTTTTCCATTACATTTTTTTTATTTTGAACTTCTGGCATGTCTTCAAGTGGAGGTGGAAATTCATTACATTTCTTTTTCAGTAAAATTCCTTTACTCTAGTTTCCTATGGGTATCCTTCTGTACTGATTCCTAATTTTTTTATTAGTCTGTATATTTCATCTGAGCTTCCTCTTGACACTGGGAAATTTTCTGCTTTTATGGATTCATTTTCAAAAGGCGTCTCGCTCTCGTCTCTTTCGTCCAGTAATTTTTTTTCTTTTAATTTTCAGAGTTTTTCGTTTCACTCTTTTATTGTCATTTTGTTTGTTGGTTTGTCTTTCCAGTACAGAAACCTTGTTAGTGTTTTCTTGGTGAAATATATATATGAAAAAAATCTGGAATCTAAAACTTGAATGTTTCTGAAATTTGACGAATAAAGTTCTAAAGCGTTAAAAAATCATCATAAATGTGAGTTATTTTGTGATTGCTGTCCGGAGTATTTTCAGCACGAAATGCGAAAATATAACGTTTTGTAGGAATGCAAAAGTAAGTCTACACGAGTTTAAATATGAAAGCACGAATTGTGGTATTTAACTTTGTATGAATGTGAATAAATCGTATTAGGTGATTTTGAACCGGGAAACTATTAAAGGCATAGGAAATGAAGTAGTGCTCTCCTGTTTATTGGAACTGAGTGAAGTGTACACGATTGTGTGTGTTGTGTTTTCTTAAAGTAGGAAAGTGTTAGATTTCACAGGTATAAAATGACGAATATTGTTTCCACTGAACAAGAAAATCTAGACAGTCAGACTAATGCGACTTATTTAAATTCTATACCTCGTCTTGGAAAAAAAATTAGAAATACTTCGATGAAATAGCTTAATAAGACACACTTACGATTCTGTATATTCTTCAGTGGGAGATGATATGAAAACAACATTAGTGGATTCGATTAAGAGAAAGTTACTTGACGAAATATATGAAATATTGTGAAATGGGTGATTGTGGTACACTTAACTGTTATCAAGTTTAAATGAACGCACTATACAAACCACATCTTGCGATTAAATCCAATCTTTAAGCTAATATGAAAAAAGGATTAACACAACTCTACTTTGGTATTTGGAATCTGAATGCATAAATTTCTTTCCTTTGTTTTTTTTTTTTTTTATAAAAGTCCAAGTTTTAAATTTGGCCCAGCCAGAGTGTCTACAGACCAGTGTTCATAGGATTGTTTGGCTTATAGTTTAAAAATATTCATTCATTATATATATATGACTTTTTGCATAAAGCAACATGGTGAAAAGTATACTTCAAAAAAGTACGGACAACTGAATACCAACATGGGTTATGAAATTCGATGTATGGGCTGTGATTCATTTTATTTAGGCAATATAAATACTGAGAAATAATCAGAGGTATGGTATGACTTCTATTTAGTGACCGCAATAGAATAAAATTCATGTAAAATGTAAAAAAAATATGCTAATCATTGTCTCTCTACTGACTTTGTTCTTAATCATTCGCAATTTGGTTTGTTCACAAATTTTTAATCATCTATTCACAATATGTAAAACTGCTTCTTTACTGTCCGAGTTTTCTTTGTTTTATTCTTGAACATATCGAATCATCTTAGATTACATGAAATCAAATGTTGCATCTCTAGACCGACTCACCGACCGCAAATGGAAATGAAGTCAGAAGAGTCGACACGAGAATTGCAAAGCAATGTCAGATTCTCCTGCATTGGATAATTTTCTCTTCGTGTTTTCCCCACCAATAAATATCAAGGGGAAGGTTCTGTGAAAACAGAACCACCAGATAAACGAGGAATTGTGACTGTTAAATTTAGCTGAATCGTTTCACTCAAATTCGTTCGTTTAAACCCAAATATATTAATTGAACGTGTCATGGATTTTCCCTTTAGTCTATTTTTTTAATTTTTTACATTGTTTTTAAATCTTCCTTTATTTTTATTGCCTTCAGTTTCTTACAGAGCGGGCATTTTATATTTAATCAAAATAAGAAAAAAAATCCTCTCGAAGAAACAGAAGAAGAGGAAGAAGAACAAGAGCAAGAAGAAGATGGAGAGAGAGAGAGAGAGAGAGAGAGAGAGAGAGAGAGAGAGAGAGAGAGAGAGAGGATAAAACGGAAATTTTTTGAGAAATTCAAGATTTTCGTTCTTTCATGAGAGAATTTAATTATGAAATATCTTGACTGAAAAAACATGTCAAATGTTAAATTCAGTCTTAACAAAGAAAAGATGACAAAGAAAAAATAACCAAAAGCCAGAATATAAATACGAAATAAAAAATTATGATAAATCTTGTAAAGATAAAGTGGCAAATGGATCTTAATGGAATTTCAAACCATTTGGTCAGGAGTCTTTTATAAAAGGGAAAAGTGCCCTGCCCAAGCAAACTGGATCCTATGGTTAAAATAAAGATAAATCTCCTGAAGGGAAGCTGAGACTAATACCGTTCTGGTCAGTTGAACTCGTTTATCTCCCAACCCTCCTTTTCTACTTTAGTTTTTCGTTTTATTGTTTCTTCCGTTTCCTTTTTTCAGCAATGAAATTTTATCTAGAATGTGTTGCTTAATATCGCGTAGTTAAGGGTAAATGATGTGAGTCGTCTCTTTGTTATTTATTATAGAAATTGTGACACTTATGCAAAGTGGAAATGCATTATTAAGCGTAAATGGTATATTTATGTTTTTCAGTGAGTTACTCATTTGCTTCCATTTATGCATTTTTATTTAAATACTCCTTATTTTTAGGACGCCCTGATAAGAGTGATTTGAAGTGCAAGAACTTAGCGTTTCTCCTGAAAAACAAATAAAATGAATCGGACATTAAGTAACTGTACGTGAACACAACAATTAGGAATTTCCTTTTCTACTAATTTCATTTATTCTTCGAATACACGAGAGAGAGAGAGGGAGAGAGAGAGACAGAGACAGAGAGAGAGAGAGAGAGAGAGAGGCAGAGACAGAGAGAATGGAAGTGGGGTATGAAGGTGGGAAAAGCAAAATTGTCTAATACATATAGTAAAAATGTGGCACGGACGAAGTAATCTGGGTTAGTGCAAAATGATCAGTATGGTACTAATTTTCTACACACCTTTGTAGTTGTGCATTTACAATAGTAAAGCCATAATCATTTTTTTCCTGTATTGTTGGCTTTTCCTTATTTTTTTTTACTACTGTTTTTTACTTTATGTTATCATTGACCTGTCTCATTTTTCCCCCCGTAATTCATTTTCTGTCTTTTTTTATTCGTCTTCCGCGTCTCTTCCTCCCACTTACATTTATTCATAATTGCTATTTGCTCATCTCTCCACCTTTTCCTGTCTTTTTCACCTTCCTATATAGTTCCTTTGTTCTCTGCAACAGTTTCGTTTTCTATTCATTTAAATTTTATATTTCAATCGCCTAAATTTATTCTCTCCTTCAATGCTGTCTTTTCCTTCTTTCCCCCTTTCCACCCTTCCTATTTACGATCATCCATTTTTCTTGATTTTTTTTTTCTTTTTTTCGTTGCCTTCTGTTCATCATCTTTTCCACTTTCTTTCTTTCTCCCAGTTAAAACTCCAAGTCGCTTCTCCTTTTGTCGTTCTACACCTCTGATATTCTGTCCAGAGTTCTTCTCATAGAGTGATTCTTCATTAGAGCTCCACATTTGGCCCTTATCCTTTTTGACCTTTTCGTCTATTTGGTGTCGCTGTTTTTTCTCGTCTCTCTTATTTCTATTTCCCGTGCTCATCACCTTTGGTTTTCCACGTATTTAATAATCGTCGTCTTGTTTCATCTCCCTTCCACGTACTATATTTTACTTTTCTTTCTCTTTCATGTCTTTGGAAGCTTTCTTTATCCTTTTTTACCTCTCTCAGTTTTTACTCTTGCTGAGGTATTCTCTAAAAAATCTATAATTATACCTTCAGTTTTCATATTTCAAATGAGAGAGAGAGAGAGAGAGAGAGAGAGAGAGAGAGAGAGAGAGAGAGAGAGAGAAAAATGTACATGATGAAAAAAAAAATATCTTAGTTTAACTGAGACCACTGAAAAAAAATCTGATTAACAGCTTCTGAGGTGGCCTGAGAGGATTAGATTTATTTTATGATGGAACCTTGCTAGCTCATAAGATGTTTATTATACTCCGCCTCTTTCTTCATCATCATCATATATTTTGACGCAGAAACATAGGCGTTGCATTTCCTGAACGTCATCCGATAGTCACTTCATGTTAGAGGCCCCCAGCAACACTGCCTCTGTGGTTCCGCTCTTATGAACAACGAACAGAATCCACAGAGGCACTTTTAAAATCCGGTTTTGGGTCTAATGCGGATACATGGCGCCCAGTCCTAGTTGATCTGCAGCTTTGGGATTTAGTAAGAATTTCTCACTGCTCTGGCATTCAGGGAATGTTATCCGATGAGAACGTGCAAGGCTTCAGAAGATGTACGTCCGAAACAATTGAAGCTCTTTGTGAGAGACAGCATTAGGTTAAGCGGAAGTACTTGTAATATATCGTATAACGAAATGGAGCCTACTCTTATCTGTGTACGTAATATGAAAAAAGTTACACTCATACTCACACTAATTATTTTTTATCTTGCATCATCACCATCTTCTTCATATTAATATTTTTACTATTATTATCGGTTCCTCGTTGGGAGAGTGGGTTCCGTTCTCAGCTAGCACTCTGCTGGCCGCGAGTTCGAATCTCCGACCGGCCAATGAAAAATAAGAGGAATTCTATTTTCTGGTGATAGAAATTCATTTCTCGCTATAATGTGGTTCAGATTCCACAATAAGATGTAGGTCCCGTTGCTAGGTAACCAATTGGTTCTTAGCCACGTAAAATAAATCTAATCCTTCGGGCCAGCCATAGGAGAGCGGTTAATCAGCTCAGTGGTCTGGTTAAACTAAGATATACTTAACTTTTAACTATTATTATCATTAATTGACCATTCGCAGGATGTATGTAGAGTAAAATATCGAGCCACAATGACTCAACTTCAGGATTTCCCAATACGCAGCTGCTTCTGTGAACACTGAAAATTAACAGGGGATATATAAAGACTCTGTTGCCTGTTTGTTGATTATAGTATTTAATGATTTTTTTTATGAAGTAGACCATCCTTTAGATAAATCTTATCATTTATTTTGTCTTAATTCCCTTGTCTCTGGGCTAAAGATTAGGAATGAGCTGCCCTTTCTTCATTAATAAATTCTTCCTTAAGGTTACCAGCTCAGTCGGGAGTATTTTATTTTCGATTTTATAGAATATATAAAGTAAAATACAATGAAAAAACCCAAATAAAAATACATGGTTTCAAATTTTCCCCCTTCACACTATATTAAATACAATTCAGGTTTTAGGTCATACCCATGTGAGGCTTCTGAGTGAGATGGACTTGACTGATAGACAACAGCTGATCGTCTGTTGGGTAGCAATGATGATCTGGTCAGTTAATGTAATGCCAATGGTCTTTGCTGTTGCAGTTTAGAGGACCATCCTGGGGATACCCAAGTGTGTGGAATATCGAAAGGGTGTGGTTCCGGGATACATTTATAGAGTACACCATGATAAATATTAGTGGTGGCTTCATTTTTCTGTACAGTTGATTAAACAGGTTTTCTAATAGCAATTGCAAGGATGTACATATCTTTGGAGAGAGAGAGAGAGAGAGAGAGAGAGAGAGAGAGAGAGAGAGAGAGAGAGAGAGAGAGAGAGAGATTTTCGTTATTTTTACCAACGCCAATTTTTGGAAAGAGAGAGAGTTTAATAATTAGTTTCATTGTTAGAAGAATTGCATTTTTTGGAAAGTAATGAATTAAAGAGACATCAACATAAAACTTTAAACAGTGACAAAGAGACAATATATGATGAATTTTCAAAAAGAATTTTAATTTTGTATATCATTTTTTAGGTACCTTGAGAGAGTTTAATAAGTTAAAAACATGGCAGCTACATTCCTAATTTCTCTAAATTGCTTTTTTGGTAAAAATGAATTAAAGATGATTGACATCAACATAAAATATTAAATTCAAGACAGAAAGGCAATATATGATGAATGCTTCCAAAAAGAACTTTAATTTGGTACATAATTTTTAGAAAAGAGGAGACATTTAATTCAGTTAAAACATTGAGATACTTGGACTTTAATTTCCTCTAAACTCACTGTCCTCCCAAGGAAAAACAAGAAAAAGATGACTATAATTCATAATATATAAATATATATATAGAAATATAATAGAATAAGCTATACCATTAAGAGGAATATAAATAAATTTGCAATTTGATAAAGAAGAAATTTAGAGAGAACATGGAGAAGAAAATATCTATAAATACTTTTATATAATCCTATGAATCACTGTCCTATTATATATATATATATATATATATATATATATACTGTATATATATATATATATATAATATATATATATATGTATATATATATATATATATATATATATATATATATATATATATATATATATATATATATTCATCTAAGGAAAGCTAAATCGTTTAAAAATTCAACAACATTCTGTCATCCTTTAGATTCTCTCTCTCTCTCTCTCTCTCTCTCTCTCTCTCTCTCTCTCTCTCTCTCTCTCTCTCTCTCTCTCTTTAATCTTTTTGAAAGAAGTGAAGAATTGCGTAGGAGATGAAGGCATATTTCTCCCGTAAGCCAACGCGAGACAGAAAGTTATTTTTTTCAGAAATAGGAATGGACGATTCTGTCCAAGCTGTCAACAACAGTGGAGAAAGGTGGAGTGGAGAGACCAGAGGAGGAGGAGGTTGTTTCCTCTCTCAGGCCAATTTTGTCTTCACTGTTCCTTCAAAGCCTTTCCGATCTTATCTCGGAAACCATTTCTTGTCTCTATCTCTTTTGCTGCTATCTTAATTGAAGCGTCTTCACTAATTTTAGCCTCTTCGAGAGAGAGAGAGAGAAAGAGAGAGAGAATTTTGCTCCTTTGAAAAATAAAGGCCATTACGACGAGCTCTAGGCGAAATATTGAGAAAGACAACGAGGCACCAAAACAATCTTTTTAGAAATGAAAATTGCATTCCACCAATTATTGCTTCCACAGTGTAATGAAATGTGTTATATTGGCCTTTGCACAAAAAGTAATAAAGAAAAAAATGTCAACTCTCATTAGTCTTAACGATTTCGCACACGTATTCGAAATGTAAGAACCGGAATAAAAAACTAGTTTTTTTAATTCCATTCCTGTAAGGCAAAAATTACCGAATTAAAAAAAGGCCATTTAATTCTAGACACTAAATTCTCCACGTTAACCTTCCCGCTGGGATGGTCCAAAAATTGTCATTATTTCTGGGAAGAACTGAATTAAATAATTCACCTTACTTTCAAAACTTTTATTGCTCATTGATGACATATGTGCTGGTTTGTCAAAATAAAACATTGTTGTTAAAGAAAACATAGTTCTTCTAGTGATGGAATTCATAGATTTTTATTTTGTTTTTATAAAGACTTACAAAACCAGCTGGAAAGGCTTTCAGTGCAGCTTTTCCTGTATTGACTGGCCATATGTGAAAAGATGAATGAATGAAAAATCACCTGAAGTATTTGTAAAACAAATGTGTCTAATAGTGATAGTGAAAATAATAAAAATATCATCATTTTCGAAGAGAAACCCTAATTATACACTATCAAAGTAATTTGCTATAAGGTTAATGAAATTCTTTGTGAAAATGATTAACATTTATGAAATTCGAATAATAAATATTCTACTCTCTTCTACTTTGTTTTATTGCATTTTTCTTTATTTTCCAGCATCCTTGTGTTATCCAGAGGGGAGACTAGTCCTCCGTCGTTTCAAATATCGATTAACAGTAATTAAAAAATAGGATAGATGGCTACAAATCACCATCTGATTGTTTCATTTAAAATACGGCGCGTGCGATTGGATAAACAAAGGAAGTCTTCATAAACTCATTCAAACTCTCAAGGTATAGATACAGAATTTGGTTTGGGAACATCTGCATAAAGCAAACAACAAGTTAGCCAGTAAACGTAAGAGAGTAAGAAAAAAATTAGCCAGGGGATTAGCGAGGAGCTTTGCACAATAAAGACGTCAGTTCTCCTTTAGACAAAAAGGGAGGAAGAATTGACTAACTTCTAAGGGTGGTAACAAAATGGGTCGACTCTGTGAAACGGCTACAAACAGGGGACAAAGGGAGCTCTGTTCTCAGTTTAGGGTTCACTCTGTCTTGCTGACTGACTCTCGCAAAGCCTTCGGGTTCTTATTTCGAGAACAGCTTCCATGTCTGTTTATTTTGCTGGGATCATAATTGAAAACACTCTAAATTTCCTTAACTCTCACCAACAGTGATCACCAAGGGTTAGAAGCAAAAGCTGGAGAAAGTTAAGTATACCTTAGTTTTACCAGACCACTGAGGTGATTAACAGCTCTCCTAGGGCTGGCCCGAAGGATTAGACTTATTTAACGTGGCTAAGAACCAATTGGTTACTTAGCAACGGGACCTACAGCTTATTGTGGAATCCGAACCACATTATACCGAGAAATGAATTTCTATCACCAGAAATAAATTCCTCTAATTTTTCATTAGAGATAAGTGAAAAGAAAAGAGTTATGGGGGCAGAACTGAAGGAAAAGATATAAATTGCGGTTTATGATTTAAAAAAGAGGGATGAATGGAACAGTTTGTTAAATTACAGAGAGAGAGAGAGAGAGAGAGAGAGAGAGAGAGAGAGAGAGAGAGAGAGAGAGTGGAATGTAATATACGGGAAAAGGTGGTGTAATGTAAGTCCATACTTTAGTAATGAATATGGAAACAGTTACAATAATGTCAGTAGTCATAATGACAATAAAAATGACCAGATAGATGAAAATCTGTTGACTCTGGAGCATAAGAATATGCGATTTTCTGGATAAGAGAGCTGACCCGGTATTTACTTTGAGGTTGCAGTGACAATTTATTATTTTGATGGTTCGTTTTTAATTCATGGTATAACTGAAATGAAACAGTTGTACGGCGAAGTTGCAGTGTGAACAGAATAGAGAGAAATATGTTCTTAGGGTATTTTGAAACAATTTATATATATTTTGTGTTACTTTGACATTCTCTTTTCTGTCTTTTAACTGGCTTAACTACAGAAATTTATATTAAACGTCGTTTTTATAATAAGATATTTATAGGTTTGGTTTCATTACAGAAATTTTCCTTTGTCGGAAAAGGCAAATGCATTTAGTCAGGAAAGAGAGAACAATTACTGACAGGAATTTTTATCCCAGTTACTTGCAGCCTCAATAAAATATTCATATTTTGTGGAAGAGAAGCCTTTCACAATTCGTACAAGTTATGGAAATGAATAAATAATCTGAACAAATAGTTGGGGAAAAAATTCCTGTCACTCATCGTTGTTCCTGTCTAGAGTTTGACATTTCCTGGGTGTAAATATAATTATGTTTCCTGACGAAGGGGGAATTTCTGTAATAAAACCAAAGACTGTAAATATTTTACTGCAAAATTGACCTTCCATGGAAAAATATTAAAATTCTTGTTATTCTAGTTATTTCTTTGGATATTGGTTAAAAGTCTCATTAACAGAAAATTTATGTTGTAGCAAAAATTGGGCCATTTTTTTTTCAAATTAGTACAAATGTTGACTTTAAAATCTTCAGAGTTTCATTCATTTCCAAAACTAAGAATGAAAAACTATGCTTTCTTGAATAAAGATGTCGTATTAATGATGAAGATATTCGTGATTAATGGAAAAAATTTAAAATATGGAGAACATTACTTATAATCCCACCAAACCCGTGAATGATGATTAATGAGGAAGTTAATGGCGATGATCGAAAACATTACAAAAATTAATATTGTCACACCCAGTTAATAAACATCAATAAACTGAAGTATATTTATAAAGAATAATGAAACATGATGGAGATTATGGTGATCAATGCATAATAATAATAATTAAAGGCGTAAAAGAAGATGCAAAACAAAACGATCAAAATAGTTGTACTGACCAAATTTTGAGGTCTTGTTTTGTCTTTTTTTTGTTTTGTAGAGTAGTCACTTGCTGCGGCGTTAATCCGTAGTAAGGCAAGGAGCCATCAACAAGGAGTGGGGAGAATCCTGCAATGTTGAAAAGACCACAATTAACGTTTGTAGAAAGCCGAGAGGACAGAAAGGCTGGGAGATGGCATGGTCTGCTGTAAAACCATGGCGACAGAACACAGTTGTCTTCACAGATTTTGGCAGCCTTCATGACCTCGGAAGCCGCAAATGCATTTTATTCTGCCTTTTGTTCTTGTTCAAAGTGAGAAGGATCTGTCCCAGCTTGCCTCCCACCTACGAGAGATCCGTGAGATGCTCTCACGCATTGCAAGCTTCCTTGTTCACAGGGTAAAAACTGATGCTATAATGACAACTGAAAATCTTGCCGTAATACTTTACCTCTCCAGAGCCTACGTCAGGTTCTTTGAAATCTATCTAATCAACGTATTTTTCGTACAATGCCCTGATTATGATGTGGGAATCCAAATGGTGCCGGGTCGGAGTGCTGAAACAGTCTGGCAGAAGTATCATTTCGCGGACAACTGATTATTTTCCTAATATTGAGGTTCGTGCCCATGAGGTCCTTAATAGTGTTTCTCCTTGCTTTTCCATAGCAACTTGTGTCAACATATTGGTTACTGCATGAACAGAGAGGATGGCAGCTTAGCACTTGAAGATAAGAGAGTAGCTTAATATCCACTTCTTGTTTCTTCGACCTTAGATAGCTGTAACCTGATGGCTTCCCTGCGAATATGTATTTGGAGGTATGCTGTCTGCAATTTGTAGTCCCTAGTAGACCAGTATGCCTGGAAGGTCACACTCATCGCCTTGTTCCCCAAGTGGGAAAACACTTCTTGCAGTTGCAAGAGGACCGCCCTTCTGGCCTTAGACAGCTTTCTTGGTCTGTTGACAGTTTTTCGTTTTCCTGCTGTGCCGGGTGTTTACCCTCACAGGTTGGAAACTCGTGCTGATGGTGGCACTTGGACAGACTTGGACTGATGGGGATGGCACAGTTTCCCGCACGTATGGAGCTGCTAGTGGCAAAAGGGGATGGATTTTCACATTCTGTATAATTCCCAGTTAAAGTGTAATACCCAAAATCATCTGAGGTGCCAATGTCACTGTTATCATAATAATAATGAGATATTTTTCTTTTCATATTATAGCCTTCATTTTACCCTTTCTTCAATACAGCTGCTTTGCTCTTTACGTCCACCTTTTATGCCATAGCCTTGCTCTTTAAAAAACTATCATCAAGATCCAATACCGAAAAGGCTCATAAGCATCACTATCACCGTATCTGATCACGAAACACCAGAAACTAGCTTTACATTTACCATAAGAGCCACCGACACAAAGCTTATTTCTTCATTTGCTATTCTTCGCGCTTTCCTGGGACGGCCGGCCTCATCGAGCACTTCCACAGAGTCTACGTTGTCTAAGCTCACAATAGCGTTCATTTTTTCGCTCAGTGATTAGAATACCGACGATAATAGCAATAAAGTTGTTTGCTTACGGATCAATCACCAGTTTTCAGTGATTACTGAAAACTGTGAGCACACCGATTGCCTCTCACGTGACAGCAACAAAAGCCGGCCCGCTGGTCGGTGGTATAGGAAACAAAGTTAGGAAACAAAGTTAGCGAGAATAGTACACGGAATATCACGGACGTCCGAGAATTAAAACATATTAACTTAATATTAGTAATTCTAGGTAGGTGGATCTTAAAAAAATCCACGTTGGATAATAATGGTGATAATGGATCTTACAACGACATTGATTTAAATATAACATTTCTCCCTTCAGGAGAAATGTTATATTTAAATCAATGCTGAGCGTCTTCTTTATCATAGTTGGAAATGCCTTTTAATGCACAGCGATTTTCACCCAACGCGGGACTGCGCACCATGTTTCAAGAGACACATTTTAAGGAATTTCTATCATTAAGAACAATGTTATTAGTCAGGCTGGGGACCGGTCATCTATGCGCCATTTTTCTGGAGTGCCGTTATAGGGAGTTTTTATCTACGAGACAGTTGTTGTACCACCGACCAGCTGCCCAGCTTTTGTTGTTGTCACGTGAGAGGCAATCGGTGTGCTCATAATATTCAGTAATCATTGAAAACTAGTGATTGAAATCTCTATTTCGTGAAACAGCTCCATCTATAAAAACTAACAACTGCGAGAGTTTAGTTAATGGATGTTTAAAAGTCAGGGTCAATTAATAAGATATTCAGAAAACCAGTAAATTATCTAGTATTTGAACGTAAGTTTATCCATTTCCTACTTACATAGAAAATGAATCGATTACAGTTAAAAGCAATATTGCAAAATGATAATACCTTCTGCACCAGCTACGTTAATTTATTTGTAATTGGAGGATTTAAAGAAAACTTCAAGCCCCGCATCTTTTACATTCGCCAGTTATCTGAAGCAGTAGATGCCATAGCTACCTAAATTCTCCTAATATTACTTGATACACTTTACAATTAAGTCGCGGAATCCAAAGGGAAATTATTGAAAAATTTTCCTTTATAACTTATGTAACTTACGGATTTACAGTTTTACCTTGACACACTCTCATGTCCATGTTTTCACTTTTATTTTTAAAGACATTCTGTCCATTCAAAAACTTATCATTTATCTTTTAAATTTATTTATTCACATTTTATGTATACCAGTTGACTGTGTGAAACACACCTTTCCACCTTTTGCTTTCGTATATCTACCCTTCTTCTCCTTTTAATATCATCTTAACCTTTTGTCTTCTTCCCACGCCTCGTGTCTTCACCACGCCTCGTGTTCATATTATACTATACTCTTTGTTCGCTTCATGCTCACAGGTCAGTAATCCACCGTAACTTGATCTGTCGACATTGATTGCACGAGGGACGAGCAGCATCACCATTAGAGGTGGAAGCAGAGAAGTTACGGCGCTGTTTGCCTGTTATTGTTATTAGTCTTAAAGGGGATAAACAACTCGTTCGCTTTGATGACCGTGGTTGCTTCGCTCTTTGCTTGTGTGCATCCCTCAGTCGTTTCGCCTAGGGGTTGTTACTACAACATTCCTTATGTTATTCGCAGTTATTGGATTGGCATTGTCGTTGATAGGATTCTAATGATTGTATGCTTATCAATTTATTTGCTGTGTACCATTCTTGAGAGAGAGAGAGAGAGAGAGAGAGAGAGAGAGAGAGAGAGAGAGAGAGAGAGAGAGAGGTTATCAATCTTTAGGTGACTAATAAATCTTTAGGCAAAATCTAGACATTACAGGTGGTTTTATTCTAATCGAGAATAAGACTTGGTTTTTTGTTGGATATTGACAAACGTCAGTGGGCACTATGTTAATTGTGTCAATTAATTACATGACATAAAACGTCTTGATGGGCAGAAAATAAGGTTGATATGGAGGGATTAGGTCATATTTCTCTTTAGAAAGTTAGTTTATGCACTTTAATATATACAATATCGTTAATTCACTCTATTCGAAGGCCAATGATGTTGTTTGTAAATGCATTATGGAGCCTAATTTTGCTCTGAAGAAATCTTAAATTAGTAAGAATGGAATACAATTCATAACATTTATATATATTATTGCATATATTTACATTTTATGAAATCACCAAAGAAAATATGTGTAACTCTAGGATGTGTAATGAACTTTTAAAGCTTGATTAAAGATGTACATACAGTATATGTATATGTATATATATTATATTATATATATATATATATATATATATATATATATATATATATATATATATATATATATATATATATATATATATATATATATATATATATATATTATTATTTATGTCTATGACAGCCTATTTACTTGGACAATAAACGATATATACTGTACATGTATGACTACTGGTCGATATAATAAATAGTCAAACATACTATTTGTAATACCTTGCGACAATGTATTAACTTTGAGAGCATGAAGCAAGTCTCCACCCTAAACTCATGGGGACAGAGGCCTAACAAATTTCACTCTCTTCCCTTCTCGCTCTGTGAAAGGATGTTATATGCAATAGAAAGGACAGATTGAACACATTTTACTCATATTAATACGAGATTTTTTGCAATAAATAAGGAAAAAACAGAGGCTAACAGAGTAAAAATTATCCCTTAGAGAGAGAGAGAGAGAGAGAGAGAGAGAGAGAGAGAGAGAGAGAATTTACAAAAATACTTTCGAAATTAAGAAAACCGAAGAGTTGACATATTTCACAAGCGCAGAGGTACATAAGTAAATGGGCCGGAGTTAACTCAGACTCTGGTATTGGCATTCACCTATTAAAATTTACTGCAAAAACAGGTGTGTTGAAAGATAAAAATCTGCAATTAAAATAAGTTTGGATTATGACTTGCTCAAGCGTAATTAACCGAGTTGTTGATTTACATCATGTCAACGCAACACCCGCATTGATCAATGTAAACGACACACATGTATTCTGGTAACGTGACTCGTGAACCCATCAACGGATTTTAAGGCAAAACTGACCTGTGTGAAAAACGGGAGAAATTATGGAAAATTCTCAAGCACCAATTAGCTAAGTTATCCAGTTGTTTAGGAAGGATTGTCATTTACGAACTAAAATGATGTTTAAACAAAGCGATTATTGCTGCGCAAATCATATTAACAAATATTATAGAAAACTGAATGGAAATAGATAATTAGCTCGTTTTAATATGTATAGACAAATCGTAATTCATTATCTGTCATTTGTTTAAATTTTACAATACTCTCTCTCTCTCTCTCTGTCTGTCTCTCTCTCTCTCTCTTGCTATTTGTATATATATATATATATATATATATATATATATATATATATATATATATATATATATATATATATATATATATATATATATATATATATATATATATATATATATATATATATATATATATATATATATATATATATATATATATATATATATATATATATATCAATTATATCTTGGCCATATATCCATACACACACATATACACACATATATATATATATATATATATATATATATATATATATATATATATATATATATATATATATATATATATATATATATATATATATATATATATATATAATGTATGGATATGATATGGCCAAGACAACCAATGGAATAAAATGTTTCAATAGGGTATGAAAAAAAAATTATTCAGTTTCTTCAGAAGTTAGAACATTATCAATCGATCAACTTTCAAAGAAACTTATAAATAGCAGGAAATAAAAGGCACCAAATGAAAATGGTCTTGTTAGCAAGCCTTAAAAGAGAGAGAGAGAGAGAGAGAGAGAGAGAGAGAGAGAGAGAGAGAGAGAGAGAGAAGAGAGAGAGAGAGAGAAATTTGTTAAACGATAGCTTGGTAATTGATTATTTAGATTAATTTCGTTCAGAAGGAAAAATATATGTAGACAAAATCAAGAGGCATCTGTACAAGTTTAATCACCAGAAATAGGATTTTTGAGATTCAAAAACTGGAACAGTTAGGAAAAATTAGAGAAAGTTGAAGATTAAATGCCCAGAAAATTCTGTAGGAATCAAGATGCTGTGACTGGGAGAGATTAGTAAAATCGTACTTCATGAAGAAAACATGATGGCAAATTAAAAGACTAGGAGAGATAAATGAAAAAAGAAACCATGATTTAGAAAATAAAACAATAAAGCTTTAGGTATATTGATAAGTTATAATTTATAGTCATTGCTCTGTTCTGTTTGATAAAATACAAGGAAATAACAGAAATAACTGAACAATAAAAGTTAAACCATATAGAACCTAGCTTTAGGAAAGAAAAATCACAAGAGGCAGTGTGGGACTAGCAACCCCATTCCTAATGAATACCTGAGAAGCAGGAAGCCTGTATCCTTCTGTCGCCACCTTTTATTAAGTGGAAAAGGGAGTATGGTAAAAATTTTTCCTCTGATATCATGAAAATATGTTTTCATCAGTTTATTGCAAAGTGGAATATTATCTCGTCCATGATCCCCCCTCCCTTCCTGTTTAACGACTAGATTTGCTGAACAGCAGAAGCACCAATATGCAATAAATGTGCCTCGCTGTCGAACTTCTCAGTTCCAGAGGTCCTTTATTCCTCACACCGAAGTTCTTCATTGGAAGGTTGGGTAGAGCTCTCGGCTAGCACGCTTTTGGCCCAGCGTTCGACTCTCCGACCGGGCCAATGAAGAATTAGAGGAATTTATTTCTAGTGATAGAAATTCATTTCTCGTCATAATATGCAGATTCCAAATAAGATGTGCCCGTTGCTAGGTAACCAGTTGGTTCTTAGACGTAAAATAAATCTTCCTTTGGGCCAGCCCTCTCTAGGAGAGCTGTTAATCAGCTCAGTGGTCTGGTTAAACTAAGATTTACACCCACACCGAAGAATGTCGTGCAATTGGAACTTCAGAAGTTCAAGCGAAGGTGCAATGCATTACTACCCTAATAGCATTCTCCTTTTATATTAATAATTTACTTACATTTTTTCCTATTTATTTGTTAATTTGTTTTATCTTTAATAAATGATCTATTCTATCTGTATTTCCCTTTACCTCCTGTTACTGCTTTCCAATGAACACCATATTCTTTGGAAGCTTAAATTTCAAGTCAGTGGGCCCTGTGGGTTTGTTCCATATGAATAGGGTTCTTCTCCTAAATAATAATAATAATAATAATAATAATAATAATAATAATAATAATAATAATAATAATAATAATAATAAAGTTTGATACTACACAAAGTTTGGATAACCGGTAGGGATCCGAAAATCGATGTTGACATGAATGTGTATTTCATTTGAATGATCTGAGTTCGTGTAAGGAATATACCTTTGATAAGGTGATGTTTCTCTCTAATTTTATGTTTTGTCTTTGTTACTCTCTCTCTCTCTCTCTCTCTCTCTCTCTCTCTCTCTCTCTCTCTCTCTCTCTCTCTGGTTTTTGAGTTTTAACAAAGAAGAGACGGAAAGTTTGAAAACCACCCTGTTATGTATGCTTACATGAGCAAGTGCATTTTTCATAATGTGGAGAAATTCATATTTAAAGATGTTTTAAACTCTAATTTACCCTATTTGTAGCATGGATTACTTATACAAAGCAGGATGAAATACGTGGTTACTTTACCAATAAGTATTTTATTTATTTTGATATATTCAATCAGGAATTTATTTAAGAATTACATTATTTCTTTGCATATTTTGTTATTAGGATAAAATACTTTTTCTGAAACAGTAGCTTAAAAGGAAATTATATTTTTCGAGTCAAATGATTACCAAGCGGGCGTACAAAGTTTTTTAACGTTATTTATTTCAAAGTGTAAAATATATTTTGGCATGATTGGTAAAACAGAACCAAGGGCTCAAAAATTTTAAATCTTAAGAATGAAGATTGTTTATCTCGTAGTTTTGATATTAATGACGTAAAAACGTTGAATATTATATTCCCCGTCAGCGCCGAATCTGCTCCGGATAAACTGAAAATACAGCTCATTGTAATATATACAACAAGTCAGAAATGTCGGGGAGGAGGAAACAGGGTCATTACGTTCCAAAAGAATAATTACTGCCAAATGGCTTATTCAAAACAAATTAATTTACGTTAAATTAAACATATACTATATATATATTATATATATATATATATATATATATATATATATATATATATATATATATATAAAGGAAAAACTACAAGTTCGTTTATCGGACCTCATCATAACCCTGACGATGAAACAGAACCTCAATTTCTTCCTTATTAGAAATACTTTACTTTCTATTCAGTAAACAACACGAACATGAAAACTATAATTTTTGTGTTGCCCTGTGCTCTCTATTTCGCAATAGTAAAAGTATCTGGCTTATTCAAATGAAAAAGTAATAACTTGAGAAACTGAAATGATAATACCTAGACTGCACTTTTTCTCTCGCGGAAATGTAAACAGACAGCGTGAAAAACAAGGAAGAGCCGTATTTCCTTTGTGCTGCTTATTTTCTGTTGTGGGATTTCTTGCAGTTCTCAGAGGTAAACTGTCAAACAAGGTTTATTCTCTTTTCTGCACATTCTGTGGGACTCCTTTGTAATGTGAATTTCAAGCCTCAAACACCAACCTCCATCATAATTAGCAAGGAACTTATGCCGTATCTTTTGCTTCTTTTCCATTGTAGAGTATATTGTTTAGAACGAAATATTTAAGACTGTTTCAAGAAAAGTTTGGGTGTTGATTTCACAGCTGGCAATAATAACCTGAGATGTTATCTCGTTGACTATACATTAATACACAGCTTGATGTGCTGCCACCAGGGCGGCGCTGCTTGCAGCCGCGGAGCCTTACGGCCACCTGCGAGCACAGGGGAACTGCGGAAGTTGAATAGGCTCTTAGCGAGCCCTGAGATTTGTGTGAACCATTATCTCAATTAATTATTTTTTCAGTTTTCCCAAGGGAAGCAAAATAACACAGTGAACAGTTAATAATGAGTATATAAGTACCTAATAACTCATTAAGTACATGTATATCTTCGTTGTACTGGTGGGTAGTCCTTTTTGTGATGATAACCTAAGGGAGATTCATGGAACAATTAGTATTAAGTTGGCTGTCTTTATAATGAGGGGAAAATTGATCTCAGCGTAAGCAAAATAGTTAGATGTGATCGCTTTTTTTATGATACAGATTAATGCAAATTACCATTAAACGGAAATGTAGATTATTGTTAGCGTTTTAGTAAACGTGATGTAAACGATTAAAAATATCACGCATGGACATACATAAGTTAAAGTGATGTAAGCAGGGAAAATAACGCGTACAGGCAGAGACAACCTGATTTCTCCGAGCGAATACCGCAACTATGTTGAAATTTAGCATACCCCAGTATAGGATAGTCGATCGCATAAACAGAACAGTTTTCTCCCCTTGCGGAGAGTCCGATCATGCATCCAAATTAGGTTTTAGAACACCAAGACTTCTGGGAATGCTAAACAGATACTCGAAAAGGCACAGGCTAACATCATATTTATCCTTAAAATGGAATTTTCAGTGTGTGCCGGGGAATCCAAATATAGCAAGAAATAGCTTCGAGGGGAAAGAAATAAATGGAAAAAAGTTATAATGTGAGGTGAAGTAAAAGCAAATGGAAATAGAATTTTAGGAACAAGCAAAAAATGAAGAATTTTATTTTGTATCCATGTAAGACGATGATCTAACTATTAAAGACCCCGTATAGATTACTACAATGCTAGGGCAAATGAAACTAATGTAGTCTGGATAACTTTTACACAAGCTGACACATGCAAAGCATTCTATAATGTATATTAAATTATCAAACCATTCAGATTCTGTAGTAACATAACAAGGAATCGAGGTAACAGATCGGTGAATTATCTTTCATTGTGAATAGAAAAAGAGCGAAATAAGACCAGATAAATGGCACGTATTGCCTTGAAACCCTTTGGGTTTACGATGGATTCCAGGCTGATATTTCTCACCAATCACTTTACTGCCTATCAAATTCCCCTTAGTTCCAATACTAACTGCTAACTCCCTCATCGAAGCTCACAATACCATTTCCTTAAAAAATAAGTCATAAATGCCTGGTTTAAATTTGCACAATAGACACCGAAGGAGAATTTGTAAATGGAAAGCTATCCGTCACCAAGTGGTTCGAGTCCACCTGGTGACGGATCGCTTATCACTTACAAATTCCCCTTCGGTGTTTATTCCGAGATTTAATGATTTTAATGTTTGTGAATGTAAAATGCTTAATATCTGTGAATATAAAAAATGTCATGGTGTCTGTGATAAAAATTCATAACAGGAATAGACGTTAACGCCGCCGGAAAACGAAGAGTTAACAGAAAAAAATTACATCCCGGTACATAACAGATGTAGTGGTAACGTCACTAAAAGGAAAAAAAATAGCGCTTTGAATTGTGCTGTCTCTACTCTTATCGTAATTTGGAAGACTCAGCTGGCTACTCTGTTTTTTAGCTACCAATCTTAGTGTTGACAGGTTTTGTAATCTTTGCGACTTAGCTTGTTTTGGGGGTAAGAATGGACTTGTAACATTGTTTTGTTGTGTCTTATTCTAATTGCTGTTTTATTTTAAAATTAGTTTCTTCTTTTTCTTATGTAAGGTTTTCTTATGTACAAAAATTCTTTCACTTGATTCGTGGAACCTTGAAAATGTGTGACAATTACAGGAAAGTACTCGGTGCTTAACTTTTCATTTTCCCCTCCTTGTAGCGAACCTGCATATATAGGAGCTATTACAAGCATACATCCAACAGCCTTTGGAGATTTTACATAAGATCCAGTGTTAAGAAATCGTGACACTTTACATCTTCACTTGAGTAAACTCGTCTCAGACCAGTGACGTTTGTTTCTTTTTCGTATTGTTCATAAATGTTCCCAGTAATATATTGCTCTCGTTACCTTGACTTTCTCGTGATATCTTCTCGTTTAATCATTATTTTTTGTTGCACACGTATACATTTCTGATACACTCTCATTTAACTTATCACTTGTTGACTAGATCATCTTATGCGCTACTTTTGCAACCATTTGTCGATCAAAGTTTATGTTACACGAAGTCGAGTTCGCTACGTTGGACAAAAGATTCACTAATGATGACCTGATGTGATCATTCTTGTAAATCTGTTCGGTGCTCAAGCACTTCATGTAGGTGTATCCCTTAGGGGATGTAGCGTCCAAGTTCCTTCATCTTAGCGTTGAAGCGGCTGTGTACAGTTGAGCTGGGATGACGAGGTATTCAAAGGGAGGTTCAAAGTCAACCTAGAAATTAGAAGTACTGGAATAAAATCAACAGCAACGTAACAAGGATTCATTTGCTTGATTCCCGTGCGCTTATCTGTCCTTTAAAGTTATGCCTTCCTAATATGCATGCAGTTCAATTTTGTAAATTTTCAGCGTTAATGGTGTTGGTTACTCTTCTTCTATTCTTTTAATCCGAATTCTTGCAAGTTACCGCAGCTTTTGTATCTGGTAAATGAGGCGATACGTGGTTTGTATAAGAAATAACTTATAAATTCTAGAAAATAATACCAGATCATTAATTTTTTTAACTCCGCCCTCTTCCCTCGAAGTTACTGGAATTTGGATAGTAAGAGAGAATTTACTGAGCATTTTTTTGCTACTGAAATTATCATTGCATAAAGTAAGAAGGAAGAATTAATTTGCTATTTTATGAGAGTCACAGAAAACGACAATAAAGTTAAGTGCAGAGTATTGCATTTTAACTTGAACATCTTCAGGAATACCGGTATATTTACAGTATGTGTGGTTGGAAAAACTCATAAAAATACGTTGAATAGACCTTTCTTCGGTGTTTAAAATAATACGAAGGAAGAGAAAGATTTGGAAGCATATGGCATGGAAATAACTACGGCTAAGAAAATTAAGTCAGGCATTATGTTTTATTGGGGTTTCCGTAGATAAATTGTATTATGACTAACACTGACGTCCATTTCAGTGATTCTTAATTTTTCATGCTTATATTTTCACGAAAATCACTCATTCTTCTTAGTTCAAAAAAAAAAAAAAAACCGATCTTTATTGTGCGAGTACTCGTAGTTTCTCATTTCATTCTATCATCATTACAATTATTGTAGTTCATATTATTATTGTAGTTTTACTTATTTTATGAAAATCATATTCAAATCGCAAGTTTATTACATGAATGGATGATTTCATGATCTTAATTATTCTCTACTTCATTAGTGACTAATTTTAATGTTGGTGTTATTATCTCATTCATCATCGACTTTATCATTTCTTTTGAAAGCTATAGCATCCAGAAAAATATTTGGTATTTTATTACCAGTTGCAAAGGTGTCATGGCCGATTTATGTATTTGTCAGTTTTCTATATATATCGACTAACTCCACTTAAGATTCGAGCCTAAGAATTAACCAGATTACTCCTCCGTTCTTTATTCTTTTCCTCTTCCGTTCTCTCCAACAACCGCATCCTCATCAACGTTTCCGAAACATAAAAAAAAGAAAAAAAAAAGAAAAAGCAAATCAGAGGCGCGTCTCTATTAGCGAAATGGAAAAAGTTGTGTGTAGAAAGAATGGTCTTGTTGTCTTTAGTCATTCCGGCCCAAAGTCATTTCAGTCAAAAGAAAACCGATACTCGTTACCCTAGGACAGGGAGATTTTGGTTGGACAGTTCTTCGTTTTCATTTTATTTGTCTCGAATAAAAAGACAGAGAGGGATAGAACGTTTTGCTACATATTTTATAGAAGAAAAACATTATTTCAAGTTCAATTCTGCAGGTATTTTGATGCCTGTTTCTCAGATATAGCCAGAGACTCAAAACCAGCAGGACAGTTAATACCTTGAGGCAAAAAGGAAAAACGATTTTGTATATCTATGAAAAAATGGCTCCATCTAGAAGGCATTCTTTGTTAGCTTACTCTTACTAAACTCTTCTTTCACTCTTATTTCTATTCTGTCTCTACCTCATTTTCCTCTGATTTTCATAAGAACTTGGTAAATCTAACCTATCGTCGTGCTAATTTCGGACTACGCGGACTACCAATATTGATGCTCCTTCGTAATCTAGATTTTAGTAACGATAGCGTCGTTCAGCAACACCAATATGCAGTAAATGTGACTCGCTGTCGAACTTCTCAGTTCCAGAGGTCCTCCTTTATTCCTCACACCGTTGGACTGTGGAACAGCCTCCCAGAGGATGTCGTGCAATGGGAACTTCACAAGTTCAAGCGAAGAACCTTAATACAGTACTGGTATTTTAATAATTTATTTACCTTTCTTCTATTTATTAATTTGTTAATTTATTTTCCCGTTTTTTGATAAGTGATCTCTTCTTTCTGCATCCCCCGTTACTTTTTCTAATGGACACCATATTCTTTTGAAGCTTGATTTCAAGTCAATGTCCCCTGCGGGCTTGTTCCATATGAATGGGATTAATTTCTTTTGCAATCACCACTGTCATTTACTTGCACCAAAGTGTCAGGAATCTATTCCCATGAAAACACCAATATAAAATCAGGAAATTTATCAATCAATTCTTTCTCAAACATCAGTGTTAAGAAGATACTCAGCTGGATGGTTTAACAGTCAACTCTTAAACTATAGGTAAGATAAAAATATGAACAAAAAACAGTGTCGGTAAATATGATATTTAAATAAAGTATTTGATATAAAGAGGTATATGCACACTTACTCTTAAAAGAGCGGTGGCTGGAGACTCTATAGGCTAGAAAAGCCTTTCTGTAAGAGTGCCCAGTTGAGTAAGCGAGTAGCCTTATACTACCTTGCCGTAAGTATTTGTAGTCGAAAGGTTGAAAATTTTAGAATTTAAAGAAAGCAAATTGGTGTCCCCACAAAAGTAGTTTATACTGTGAGACCTGAAAACAATTTTGTCTTAAAACAGGCTGTTTTTACTTTTCCGGATATATCAGTTATATCTTTGATCAATTTCTCTCATTATGAAAAGTTTGCCACCATCCTTGTGGGAATGCCCCAAGGGCCTTACTATTTGAACAGACAGTAAATCAGAGTATATGAATGTACACATTTCCACTTTAAATGTCGATCAAATCGAGATGAGTAATCATGTCAAAATGTTCCGGTACTGTATATCTGAAAAATAATTCAGATTGAAGTTTGCTGTTTTTTTAAAGGTTATTCCATCTAGTCCAACAGCATTGTACATGTTGAGAGCATCAGAATTGTTGAGGGTATAAGGGAGCTAGGCATATGGAGTAATTTATGTGCATTTGAAGGGAAAACAGGGAGCTGTGGTTCCATAGGAATTTATTAGGTAACATTTTGAGTGATGGTGAGGTTAGAGGAAAGGTAATTCTCCAAACAGGTTAAGCAAGGTGTGTACATGGAAGTCAAGGTTAGAATATACGAAGGGCTTCGTAAACAACTCTCCATTATAAAAGTGAAGTTTGAACTTGGTGAATAGAGCATCAGTTTTAGAAGTGTTATGATGAAGAAGGCGAAAAGTCCTCGAAAGTGCTCCGTACAGTCTTTTGTGTTGGCGTATGAAGCCGGCAGTGCTGAAGTTTTCTGCACCAGGACTTCATCAAACGTTCAGCAGTTCATGTATGGATGTCGCTGTGGCCACATACTCTCAAGGAAACGTCTTGCTGTGAAAGTAGTTTATCCTGAGAAAGAAATAATACCTCGGATAAAAGCTTCCCGAGGAAGACCAATCTTGCTTGACCCTGACAAGGAAATTCAAATCGTTATTGAGTGGGAAATGTCAGTAACTAGAGTTTGCCAGCAATTAGGAGGAGTCACGTTAAATATTTAATCCTCAGTTATTCTATTTTACGGAGAGAGAGAGAGAGAGAGAGAGAGAGAGAATAAACAGAAATATTCGGCTGAAATTTCGATACAAGCTAAAAACCAGATTGTTAAATATAACCTTCGTAATAGGGTCAGGATGTTTGAAAAATATTTTGGATCTGCCCATAACCTATATCGTTCATAGAAAAGGGAATGATAAATAATGAAATCTATGTAAGTGAAACTTTATTAAATTTGATATACATAAATAATGTATTTTAACTGGAAGATATACGATTCGATGAACTTTGTATATTACTTGAATAACTCTGAAAATTATTAGAGAAACGTGAGGTGGTGGAGCTGAAAAATACTATATAGTCAAGGAAATGATTACCATAAGGGCTGGAATAAGATGAAATACTGACCGAGACCCTCTTTAAAACTGACTACAAGTATTTGCCGAATAATACATTCACATTCTAAAGCGGAGTGGTTCAACAAAAGACGATCGGCCATGCGTTAAACGAGTCGTTTTTCATCGGATTTTTGTCTTCGGTCCTCGTTAGCAAGCCACCAGTTTTTTGGCATCTTTGATTAAGGGCGAAGGACGAGGTCCCATTGAGTTTTCAAGTTTGCTAAGTTTATTCTTACTGACTCCGGAGTTTTGTCTAGGATTCGTGTGCATGCATCTAGTTACTGGTGTTCCTGTTTTAATCATAATAGCCAGAGTGTTTAATCACCACAGTTCTTGCACCTAATGAATGTGTGTTGAAGTGGCTTTCTGATGTTTGTGCTTTTATATTATCATTTATATTATTCTATAAGTTCGTTGTCATCTGTCTTTATGTTTGTTCGAATTTTGTCCTCTTTTCATTTGTTTATTACATTTGAACTACAGTATATCACTCTGTGGTCTAATTATTGCATCTTTATTCCGTTCTGTCCGTTCGAATTAGTCCAAGGTTACCTCACTTAGTATCACTATATATATATATATATATATATATATATATATATATATACATACATACATATTTATACATACTATATATTATATGTAACTACAGTATATACAGTATATATTACTTGTCACTATTTTACCAGAACTATCATTATTTTGATAGCTATCCAATGACCTCTTTAACTTTCCGGGAAACAATGACCAATATATATATATATATATATATATATATATATATATATATATATATATATATATATATATATATATAAAGAGAGAGAGAGAGAGAGAGAGAGAAAATATTTTTTTTTTACCCCAGAGAGACATACGAATGCTTCTCTTGAATCCAGCAATTCAAATACCATCCTTAAGTTTTGCATTGTTCTAAATCGTTAGGTTTAAAGAACCGAAATGGAGATGCCGTCGCAAAGGGAAGACTTTTGTGTTGACTTCTCGAAACGAAAATTTTTCGGTTGGCAGTGTTGACAGAATCTAAGCAAAGCTGCTGAAAAAATATATTCCCGCCTATCTTTCCTTCCTTTGGATGCCATTTGGCAAACTGAATTCTGTATTCTTACGGTACAGGCTTCTTTTCATTGAGAGATTTCTGGGATACCTCATATCCTCCTCTCACCTTCCAATTTAATGTTCTGGAATTTA
>NC_089748.1:26109302-26144302 GCF_040412425.1 Macrobrachium rosenbergii
CAAATTCTAAAATATGCTTAGACGGTTAATATGGCTTTTTCGAGCTGAAAAGAACAAAGATTAAAGTAACGAAAATAAATAAACGAATAAATAAACAAATGAATAAATAAATAAATAAATAAATAAATAAAAGTTTATATAAATAAGAAAGCAAATAGATAAATATACAGATAGATCATAAAATAAATAGATAAAGCGATAAGTAAAAGATGAATAAATAAAAATCCATTGGAGAGACTTCCATAGTACAACCACATGTACTAATACAGCTACTTATTATCCCAATAAATCTGTATACAGATTTGAGTCAGCAGATGGAGAAATTCAAATCAATTACTTTGAGCAGCCACGGACATTGCGCAAATCAATTAAGCAGTTGGGCAATGCCATAATTGCATTCGCATCAGTGGACACAGATAATAAAGGGAAGCTACCAGATACAACGTTACGGTACAGATATAGCTAAGCAATATTAATGTATGAAGATAACAAATGATGTGCACATATATTACCAGTAAGAATCAGATTTTTGTCTATGTTTTGGTCTTTACTTCAACTTTTACTTGCCTATCTCGTTTTCTAGCTTAGTTTAGTGGGTCATGTCCGTGTCTTTTAGTGATATTTTAAAGTGATTGAAAATGCCTCATTTTGCTTTATTCAACGAACTTTGATTGCACTTTTATAGCCACTTTTAAATATATTTTTGTAATTTCTACCGTCAATTCATATTTGTGTATTATTATGAATTTTATGCTAAGAAGTCTAATGTTGTTATCTTTTGAATTTATAGGGTGCTAACGAGTGATGTGTTACTCGAAACATGTCGAAATAAATTGGTGAAAATGCTGTTCCGGGTTTTGGCCTTTTATACATTATATATATATATATATATATATATATATATATATATATATATATATATATATATATATATCTATATCTATATACATACATATACATATACATATGTGTGTGTGTGTGTTAGTTCCATAAAGAAAAACTATACTCAAGTGCCCAAAACCTAAACAGCATTTTGCACCCTAATTTATTTCTGACATCTTTCTGAGTAACCCCTCAAAGGTTAGTTGTTAGCGAAAATTTAAATTCTTCATAAAAGATAACATCAGACTTCTTATCATAATATATATATATATATATATATATTTATATATATATATATATATATATATATATATATATATATCATATTATATATAAATATACACACACATACATACATACTTCTGTTCACCATGGAAAACATCATCAAACCATCAATAAGCGTTAGCCTTCAGCACCTTAACCATAAGTCCTTTCATCATCTCTGAAACTTTATATTTCTTGCCTTTTCAAGTGATGTTCCATGAAGCATCAATGGACATCAGCAACAGGACAGAGAACTTACAGGCTTCTGCCACATTCATACCACTACCCAAGTCCTCTCCTCAGCAAGCTAGGGAACTTGAGATTCAATGACCCTAAGGTCGTTGCTGATGTTACCTTTGTTTCTTCAGTACTGACTTTTACGCACTAAATAAGTTCAGTATGTAACTGTTTATACTTAATTCTATAAGTGCTTCAGTTTCAAGTGTCATTTAAAAGTGGTAACTCATGATTATGGCTTTCTCTGATACTGAGCAGAGAAAATGGCTTCCTCAAGAGTTGGTCATTTGTTGATATTTTCTACATATAGTCTTCAAGTTCATTAAAAAAAATTCTAAATTTTTGTAACTAGGTTGACTCAGAGAGAGAGAGAGAGAGAGAGAGAGAGAGAGAGAGAGAGAGAGAGAGAGAGAGAGAGAGAAAGTAAGTATTATTTGTCATCCATGACTTCCATTGATCTTAATGCACGATCTTCCATGTCTGAGAACAAGAGAACAATACAAAAGTAGGTCTGGAACTGAGTTAGAAAATATAAATGTTTTTCTCCACCAGTGAATATATTTACTGTATTAAGATCGTCTTTGTTATACGGACCACTTTTGTATACTTAATGTTTATTTTCAATATAGAACGAGGACTGCCATTAGTTAAGGTTAGTTAGTTATAAATGATTTGTTTAACCAGACCTCTGAACTCTTTTAGGGTTCTTCTCGGGCTGGGAAATATTAATGTAAAAAGGATATTTATGTTGGTTGGCATTTCATTAAGAACTCTTTTTTTTCCTGTTCACATGAAAGCAACGTAATGGTTGAACAATTTCTGAAAGTTATCCATTACAGAGACTTCTGAAAGTTATCCATTACAGAGACAATGAGCAAGATTGAGCAATACCTTCTCCAAGATCTAATATGAGAACAATTCATTCATTTGTTTTATATGTAAGAAATCTGATAAAAACAATTTCTTCAAATACAAACCCGCGCTAACCGTATTGCCAGCGTATTTTCCATTTACTTCTTCTACTACTGATATTTTTAAATATGATAAAAAATTAATAGAAATAAACTAATCAAGAAGGCAATTATCAATAACATGATGCATTCAATGCTTTTATGAAAAGTCTTCCACGGGGAAAAGGATTTGGGCATTAAAGGGAGATATGAGTATTCTTTGCCACCACAGCAGCCCGGTGCCATTGGTTCTAAGTGTAAGTAGATAGTTACAGGTATGGTTCTCTCATGACGCGTACATATGAGAATAAAAATTTGCAAATTGCACGCTGTAACTCATGCCCGCGCCAGTGCGCGCGTGTGTGCACAGTTGTGTATTTGTGTGATGTGCTTTTGTACGTAGTCTCATTTCTAGAGAGAGAGAGAGAGAGAGAGAGAGAGAGAGAGAGAGAGATTTGTAATGGCAAGTAAATCTAGAGTTTATCTCGTAAAAATTTAACTTTGAAAATTGTTTGGTGTAGAGTTATCAGTAAAGATTTTTCATGGAATTGAGAAAAGATAATTTCTCTCAATGAACCCTGCATCTGATATCTCTTATGACAATGGAAGAACTGCAAGGATTCCAAATAAAGGGAAAGAAAAAGATTTAGCTGTTCCATCCCGAGAGAATAAAGTTTCCAGATGAGTTTCCAGTAAGGTATTTTCCACAGTTTAATGTCCGAATAGCTTTACGAAAAGCATTTACAATGAGGTGATAATCCAGCTTTTTTCCATATCTAAAGTCTCATTACACAAAAATATCAGTTGTATTACTTATTACCTCCAAATAGTATAAACTTTTTCATTACTTTACGAAAGTTTATTCTTCTTTTTTGTGCAAGCTTGCTTTTTACCACCTAGGTGCATTTAATTGCATACCAGCTCGTTTCTTGCTTGAATTGTTTTTGCTACTAGAGTGTTTAATTACATACTATCTCTTTCACACTAAGTTATGCGAATCTTCATTGCAGTCTGTCTAAAAGGTAGTTGAGTTATTTGCTTCTAATCTCAGTTTTTATGCTTCTTCAGCTGTGTATTTGTTTGTGGCTCGCTGTTTGATGAGGACTGTTTTGTGACCAATATTGTACGAAAGTCAGTATTTTTAAACCTTCATTTCTACATAAATAGAAAAATTTGTTTCTGCATTTATTAGAATCGTTGAATTTAGAAGCAAATCATTAGGTATTCCATCTCTAAGAATGTGCTTTCTACTCAATCAAATTGGCTCTTCAGATTTTCTGCGATTTTCCATTCAAGGACTTTGCTAGTAATAAGTTTGAGAATGAATCTGTGAATTTCATTTTTTTAAGGAACTCATCCTCTTGTTATGATACCCATGGAACTGTAAGAATCTTTAAATATTTTTAAGCACTTATGAATAACTTACATCTTTCAGTATGAATGTCTTTCAGTGCCATTCTTAAATACATGCTGATTCCAAAATCTAAAGCATATACTAATTTTATTGCTCTAAACTATAAGCTGGATAACCTCTAGTTGAACAGAAGTTCAGTTGACATCTTCACTGAGTCTCAGTTAATCCTTGTAAAAACTTAAAATGACTAAGGCTGTTAAATGATTCAGCTAAGATTGAGACTCCATAATATAACCTGATCACTGTATTTAATGTTATTGATGTGTATTAAAGAAAAAGAATTATATCAATAAAGTGCAAACATTATATATATTGTCCATTACATATATATATATATATATAGTATCATGTGTTTGATATATATATATATTATATATATATATATATATATATTGTATATATAAACATTTATGATCACGCACATTATATATATACTGTATATAATGTATATATATATATGTATATATATGTATATATATATATATATATATATATATATATATATATATATATATATATATATATATATATATATATATATATTTATTTATTTATATATAGTATTTATTTCATCGGGACACGAAGAAACCTGCCTAAGATGTAACTGAGAAATCCTGACCAATGGAGATCTGTATTTGGATTTCTTTCAGTGGCCTAAAATTCAACCTGGCAATAACCAAACCCACCATGACACTGCTGTGTAAATTGTAGTTCCCTTTCCCTCATCTCCTCCTTTCTCCCCTTCCACCTTCCACCAAAACATCCTCAGTGCAATTCGAGATGCAGATTTGCAATAGTGTCAAGATTATGATGTAATTTCTTCAAAGTTCCATGTGTTTGGAATTTGGTAGAATTTCTAAATTTGTGCATAAATGTATGACCTTCACCAACCACGTTCACGTAAGTCCCGTTAGTGTATATATATATATATATATATATATATATATATATATATATATATATATATATATATATATATATATAGACATTTGTAGATATATTATATATATATAAATCAGAGAGAGAGAGAGAGAGAGAGAGAGAGAGAGAGAGAGAGAGAGAGAGATGTGTATATATATATGTGCATATATAATTATATATAATATATATATACACACACAAACTGCTTATGTGCACGTGATTGATGAAGGTCATAAATTTTATGCAAAAATTTAGAAATTCCAAAAGCACCAAATTCCAAACACATGGAACTTTAGAAGGAAGTTACATCATAACCCTGTCACTATTGCAAAGCTGCATCTCGAATTGCACTGAGGATGTGGAGGTGGAAGGGGAGAAATGGAGAAAGGAAGAGATGAGGGGAAAAGGAACTACAACTTGCAAAGCAGTGTCACGATGGCTATGGTGATTACCGGGCTGAATTTCATGTCGTGGAAACAAATCCAAATAAAAATCTCATTTGTCGGGATTTCTCAGGTACATTTTTAACAAGTTTCCTCTGTTCTTGGGTGCAACGTCCGATAAATGATAACGAACACTGAATTCAGACTCTGTTCTGGTGCGTCATAAATATTTACTTGCACAAACATTCTGGCGTGCTTGGCCTGTACATTGAATGAATATCATACAAATGTAATTTTTTTAAATCCAATTATAATCACATAAAACATTGCCAGTTTTATTAGATAATGGAAAAGATTTGAAAATCACAGGCTTTCAATATAATTCTTCCTACTTGAAAGAAAGACTCTACAAAGATTGAGGACCCATTTTAACGGGGAACAAAACCCACATTTCTTGAGATGAACTGTCATTGATGTTACATCTAATTTTTTTCATGTTTTCTTGGTTTTAAGAAAGGAAAAAACCTAAGATTTCAGGAATTCTCCAGAGATTAATCTGTAACATAAAAAAAATGTATGGGAAAACATACTATCCGTAGAAAGAGAAAAGGCAGGTTTCAAGCTATAAGTTTCTCATTTTATGCGTCATTAAATAGGTTTTATTTAAGGTTACAGAAATATCGCACTACATGGTATGATAATTACCGATACGAATTATAAAATCAAATAACGATAAATAAAAAAAAAGAATTACACGAGAAAGACAAGAAGGTAGTTAATTAATCTCTTCATTATCATAGATAATTCAAACAAGAAACAGATTGTTATTAATTAAACACATGAAAATGGCAGACAAGACTCAAGTACGTAATATAAGTGTCACTTCCAATAAATGAAAACAAACAAAAGTGCACTATGCATACAAAATATAGGGGAATTCAAAGAATCAAGTGGTAAATTTAATTTTAATTATGGAAAAATAAAATAGAACTGATATTTCTAAAATGCGTTATTTTAAATGTAAAAGACAAATACGTTTCCCCACACAGTAGTTATTTTCAAGACAAGTTTTGTTTCGTCTGTAAACGTTATATTAACCTGAACTGCAAAAATATCTGGATGCTTTATCCACTGAAATAGAATGGATTGACATTTGTTGCATTCCTTTAGGTTGGGATCCGCTCAGCTGTCCCTTTATCGCAAGACACATCGGATGCAGAAGATTAAACTCGGTATCTTATTTTTTATCAGAGACAAAAGTGATGCTTATTCATACTATGAGAAAACTTTATAGCTAAAACTCTATTTACATACAACAAACATCACTATATTGAGCTTTTACGAGATACAAAGATCAGATTTAAATGATATTGCGAAAGCTCCTCGTCTGTCTGTCTGAATAGCTGAAACGACATGGCGCAACTGATTTGAAATGCATAGGGACCAATAAATACAACTGACAGTTGAAAAACTGTGGATACTAAATAAACTTAGACAAAGTTGGCTTGTGGTGTAAGCGCAGACTAAAAACACACACATATACGCACAATATAAAAACTCACACGGTTAATATGTCATTATTTCTTTGGGAAGCAAACTTTTGGTGAACTCATAAACATTGACATTGATATCCCCGGGCTTGCAATGGAAAAACAAGGTGGAAGGTAATCTTCAATTTACCTTAACATTTTTGACAAATTTCTTGCGACCTTACAAGAATATATTTATCAAAACGTATCTCGGGCCTCAGAAATTTGGCATCACAGCGGTTAATGAAGAAAATAAATGCAGCGCAAACTGAAAGCGGTAATATATAATTTGATATTTCAGAATAAATTAATAAGCGTCAAAATGAGCAAAATTCTGTTTGTTTTATTGTTTTAGATCTGGCAGGGTTTGGAGATTGAAAACCTTTCTGTAATCCACAATAATAAGATTCCTTTCCTTTTTGCATAAAAATTCCGCAAAATAGGAAGAGCACAAAAACCAATTAATAATTTTACAAAAAGAACACGAGCTTCACCTCACAGGACAATGCAGCAGAAAAAAAGGGAAATGAGTGGAAAAGAATCAATTATTTCTGCACAATAAAAAGGATAAGACTGAAAGGACGAGAATACAAAGGGAAGGATGTAAAGAACAAAGGGGATTAAAACTAATAAAAAAGATGGCAGCCTATCTACCACTGGAGAGAGGAACCATTGTTAGAAAACTGAAAAGGATTGTGCGTGAATGTTCTATATATAAAAAATAAATAAATGAATATATATGTATGTGTATGTATATATATATATATATATATATATATATATATATATATATATATATATATATATATATATATATATATATATATATATATATATATATATATATATATATATATATATATATATTATATATATATATATATATATATATATATATATATATATATATATATATATTATGTATGTATATGTATGTTAAAAAAAGCCTGTAAAAACACTATTTGCATAACAAAACCATATATTTCGATTTGCAAACTTGTGCAAGCCTGTGTTTGTGTGTGTTGTGTTGAAATAACTAGCAATCCCAGAGTAAGAGCGTGATAATGACATATCTTTTATGCATTAAGAATGGAGTACACAGTGTACACTGATGCTCAATAATAGCAAAGTAATGATGTTTAGAAGTTTCATAACCACATCGACCGGTAAAATCAGCAGTTGAAAGCGAAGTAATAGAGCATCACGATGTATATACAGATGTATACAAAAATTCACAGCAGCTTAAAAATATATTATTTTCGTTTCATTTTTCATAAAAATATGCTATTATACATTAGATTTCTGTTTTAATAGATAGTTTTCCTATGAAGTCACAGTATACGGGCACCTGATAAGCCGTTGCCATGTTTTAGGTCAAGATTTGTAAACAAAGGAAATTTCAAATTTCGCCACTCTAAGGAATTATGAGCCATATCACGAAAAATGGCAAGCAAGGACAATCCGCAAACGCAGAAGACTGATTACATTGAGTCTCTGGAGCCTGCAGTGCGTGAAAGATATATAAATAAACTGAAACTTGTAAATAACAAAGACCCGTGCAAGTCTGCACCTGAACAATGAAGTTCTGATGTGGATTTGCTGCCTGCAGTTACGTATCCAGATATCGTGAACTGTTTGGTTAAAGATGTAAGCCACTACACATTGGACCAGCTCAGGGCCTCAACATGGAGGCTTGCAGGCTTTCCTGTAAAAATATAAATATCAGTGTGATATGTCTGTGCAGTTCACTATCTACTACAAGTTTTAAAGATTTGACCAAAATAACTTCATAGCAGCTCTAGCTTAAATCATCTGTCATTTGACAGAGAGTACAGTGGCTGTTAATGAATTACTTTGTGAAATATTTATGCCCTAGGCTTCTTTAATTATTCAATATTATCACTAATTACACTAACCTTTTCTTTGAATAGAGATCAGAGACAAATACGTTAGCCTTGAGAAAAGGAATCTTCCGGAGATTTGCGAGTTTACGAGGGGTTGCTTGAGAAATCAGAAAATAATCATTTGAAATATTCGCTGTGAAGTTTATGTTTCTGACTACCTAAGTAAAGTGATGTATCAAGTGAGAATAGTTTTATATTTTTTGAAGTCTTCTTATGACTTGTTAGTAATGCAAATAAAATTAATATGTGCATGGAATTTCTTGGAAGAGTTGGGGAATTAGTATTTTTTTTTAAGATATTATATATATATTGAAGTTGTTGTAGAGTATTTATGTTATTTTATTGAATTTGTTCTGAATTCAAGAAAAGTTTAATGTGTCGATTTTATCAGACTGATTTTACCCGCTGCAGCATGAAGCTACAAATGATTATATGGTTTTATGTATGAAAGAGAGAAAAATAATTTTTTACAGCAAGAGATGATATTGTTCAAGAAAAGGTTATGCATGATTTTAAAGAGGCCATATCCATTTTTCAGAGTTTTCCTTTCCCATATCGAATGATGAATGCTAACGTCGAAAATTTGAAAATACCAGCTAGGAGTAGCAATTATCTTTAAAGTAAAAATCTGAGCCGTTTTCTGAGGTTCCGGGAAAATATATCAGCCGTCTTAATTGACCTTAAACCTGAAGAGCCCTTTCCATGAGATGGAAGAGTTGGAGGACTTTTTGACTTGTGACGGATGGTGCTGTTTATCTTATATTCAACATATATGTGGTTGTTATACAAGGAGATAATGTACTAAACCACTTATATATATATATATATATATATATATATATATATATATATATATATATATATATATATATATATATATATCAAGATATATATATATATATGTATATATATATATATATATATATATATATATATATATATATATATATAGTTCATTGGTATATATATATAATGTGTGCATGTGTCTGCATGTGTACAAGTATATAATGTGTGTGCATACATATATACATATATATATATATATATATATATATATATATATATATATATATATATATATATATATATATATATATATATATATATATATATATATATATATATATATATACAGGAGCTGACATTTTGAATATGTGATTTCTGCTGGTTTGAAAATTCATGAAAGGTTAGGTTAGGAATAATATATATATTATTATGTTTTTCCTGGCAATCTAGTTTGAAATATTTTCTGTGAGACAGGTAGCAACAGTTACAGATAATTTACCCTTGTGATTCCGACTTCGTGGGTCCAGGGAAACATAAAACAAGAGGAAAAAAAGGGGAAATTCATATGAGCGTAAGGCTCTTACTACTGAAGGAAAATATTATGTAAACACGTGGGTAAACTTCCAAAAGTATATTTACATAAACATTAGTATGGAAAAGAGGAATGCAAGTAAATTATTGATCCTGAAGGGGATTCCTACGGGATGAATGAAACTGGGGGGATTCCAGACACAGTCCAAGAAGATTCCACGATAGAGGGTCCCTCTGAAATGAGAGATATGCAAATTATGCGCCAGTAATGAAAACAGACAAAAGAATAATGAATTCGAAGCTGCACTGAGGGTGCCAGGGGCTTTGATGAATTAATAATGGCTTAGCACTTCTGATACTCGAGGAGCACGGACATTTGACAAGAGATTCGGTGATTACTGGCACTCAAATTAAGTAAATGTTACGAGGAAAAGCGTGAGTGACTGGATGTCTTTACAGAGCACTTTACCGTAAGGGCAGATTTGGTTCCAGTGCAGAAGGCGGTCCGTGGATGACTTGCGATTTCTGAGTGCGAAAAGCGATCTTCCACGTGGTAGGATGCAGGGGTCGACGTAAAGAGCAATACGTGGGAACTTCATGAAACGCCAGGCAAATGGAGTGGGTCATCGGTCCGGCCAGCATCGAAGGGAACACGTGGTTGGCGGGTGGAGTGCATGAAGGGAAAGTATACTTTGAAAGGCCACGTGGTTAGGAGCTAAGGGCATCATTGGGCCAGGGCATGGCGGTGGTTTGGGGTGTCGTCTCTACACCATCTCATCCAGCGCGTGTCTGAGAGCGAGCCCTGGGCTGGTTGTCGCTTTATGACCTCTCCTATGGGCAGGGGGCATGTCCAGCACATAGAGAGGTGAGTCATTTTCAGCTGGTCTGAAAAGAAGCAGCCAGACAGATTCACTTTTGCCTCGAAAAGGAATTAGCTACTTAAAGGGAGTGGCCTACAATCGGTTTTAATCCCTTGTATTCTGACCATGCGAAATATCGATCGGCAGACAGTAAATGAAAAAAAAAGGGAGGAAGCAATTTGCTAGTGAGTTCTTGTTAATTATAAAATATATATATATATATATATATATATATATATATATATATATATATATATATATATATATATATATATATATATATATATATATATATATATATATATATATATATATATATATATGTATATAATGCATGAGAGAGTATGGAAATATAAATTAAGAGTCTCTATTTCACTTTCATAAAAAAATGATGAACATCACGCCGAAATGGAAATAGTCAGAAAGAATAAAGAAGACACTAGATGAGATCCAGGGCATCGAGAGAAAAAATATCGGTTCCAACTCCCACTGGTTAAAAGGAAGCAATCATGACATTCCATCATCATCAATCAAACTGTTGTTCTTGATATCTAATGGGTTAATCCTCTTGCTTCCGTGCGTGAATCAAATTCCATTAAAATATGTGGCTCAAATTTAATTCTGTTATACGCCAAAACTAGTTTTGTTAGTTTTGTACTGTACTTTCGCACAGCAACTTTAAAAAAAAATTTATATCAAACGGAGGAGAAGTCAGCTAATAACCAATTGAAATACAGTAATCAAGGATAACAGAATTACAGTAATAATGAATATCATATGAGATTTGTGATGACCTATGCCCTGGAATCTCCAGGCTTGAGTAGCTGTTTGGTAATATGTTTCCTGAGACTGTCCGTCACAGAAAATTAGGTGGTTTACAATATGACGAGACAAATGATTACTTTCAGATAAACAAAAAATAATTTATGAATGAAACAGGGAGCTAACATTTTGAATATGTAATTTCTGCTGGTTTGAAAATTCATGAAAGGTTAGGTTAGGAATATTATATATATATATATATATATATATATATATATATATATATATATATATATATATATATATATATATATATATATATATATATATATATATATATATATATATATATATATATATATAGATATATATATATATATATATATATATATATATATATATATATATATATATATATACATATATATATACACATAAATGTATTTACACATATGGAAGTAAAGGTTTCTTTAAACCTGTCTTGATCACACATTTAGGATTTTGCAGTCTGCTGTAACAGATTTATTTCTTTTAGTGTACACTGTTGCTTGCATCCCTTCTGGTTCCCTTTTTTCTTACAAGCCAAATGGAACCTCCCCTTTCCTTCTATGAACACTGTTTCGGCCAGTGTTTTGTTTCACCGCAGTCGAGTGCCTCTCTCCTGTCAGACAGCCGCATGTCACCCGTCAGACCCTTGAGAGACCAGCGGTTGTTTCGTTTTATCAACTGCCAGTTGTAGGATTTCTTCGCTGATTCAGTTTTTTTTGTATTTGCTATGTGGAAATGAATCATAGTATGGTTTAGTCAGTATGGGAATAAAGCTTTAAGAAGAATAGTAAAGACTCAGATGGGGAGGCCAGAGTGAGGAATGACACCAAAAGAGAAATTCCGGATGTTCCATTATGTTGATTAGGTGAAAGGGAGATGGAGATGGAGATGACTTGTTCCTGTCATTCGAACAAACCCTGGGGGTTAGTAAGTGCTCGGGGGCACCAGGAGAGTTGGAAGACCAAGACCTACCGTACTTGGATGAGGACCTTTAGAAAGGCTGCTGGAGATGACTTTTAGTACTAAATTGGGGAAGTCACATACCCTCATTACTATAGATAACAAAGTGACAACTGTAAAATTAAGTGATGATGTGGACATTCTCACTCATCATCTTCACTCTCTTCACCAACATTACTGAATAAACTCTTCATCATTTTCTCTACCCTCATCCTCAATTCCTTCTTCTAGCAGATCCACTGAAGAGACTGGTATTGTGTCATCTTCACTCCATAATGGTTCAAGACTTTCATTTGTTCTCCTTCAACCATGTTCACATGGGCTTGGAACTTCTTGAATTGCAACATGAGCTAACTTGCATATTCTGAAGGAGGTCTCTGGCAGCTGTTTCACGTGATAAAATAGTGCTTTGCCATCCTCTATTGTAATATCTACACAGCAGTTCCGAAGCGTCAAGTGATTCGATATATTTTGTGAGATAAGCAAATCCTTTGCTTTTGTCAGTTTTTGCTGGGAAACCATCTGCAGTTGCTAAAGAGTATGGCACAGCTGTTAACCTGTGTTTCATTACTTCTCTCAAATCTACCTTTATGTCTAACTCTTTACATTTAATCAAGAGCTGAAAAGGCAATATTTTTTATTTCTATACTCCACTGGCTTGCCTTGTCATGACTTTAATCTTACCATCTGAGTCGTATTGCACATTGTCTCATTGTCTTTAGGTTTTAACTTTTGATGGGACAAAAAAAATCCAGTTGTCTTTCATGAATTACATTGATCTTTAGTCTTGTTTCTACAAACTCATCCATTGGCTTTTCCCTATTTCCAATGTATGCAAAAGATCATATTAGCCGGTGCCCCAGACACTACGTTATGCATCATGTTACTGTCGATTTCAGAACGATTACCGAGACATTGTGTTGCCTCATTCACCTTCTCAACAAAACTTTCCCATCGTTTGATCTCTGTTGGTCTTAGGTTTTATGGCTGTCTGTACTGTTTGTTGTCATGCCTGCAAGGCCAAGAGTGGCATAAAAGGTATTTAGTTCTCTCATGCGTTGTCTGTTCCCACCTTTGGTGTGCTTTATGGTTTCTGGTAATCCCATTGAGGCCAATGCCACTACCTGCTGCTCCTTCTCTGGACTTTGCATGTTTCATAATTTAATGTTCAATGGTCTTATCTACAGTGCATCTACTGCCAGGCACAAAAGATTGAGCGACACTAAATACTCCAAGTTTCAGCAATTCAGTAGCTCCTGGATGACTCAATCAGTATTAGCTAAAAACATAACAAAATATGACATGTAACAAGGATAATTCTGTGCATCATAACTAAAAACAAAGTTGTCATGAGATGCAAGTTGTAGGCATATTGAACAAAATTGTTTCTCTGTATGGATTCCTGCAAATTATATACAAGCGACACATTATCCCTGTAACTGATCCAGAACATACCTGTCTTGCCAAGCCCCACCTTTGGTATAAAACACTCCGGAAGATCATCTCTGTTGTGTATATATATTGAATGGGCGATCTGAGACTCTTGGCACTTGAGGAAGATCACCAGCATTACTGGTGCCGTGTTAATAATCCCACTGCCAACTAGATTGTTCACAAACTGATCAAAATTATCGTAGTCTGAAGTGAATACTGATGGGTTACAGGGACTCCTTATTATCTGATTAGTTAGGAGAGTTGACACCTGGTCAACAGCTCTCCCAATAGCTGTCTCAATTCAAGTGAAAATCATAGATTTCTGAATGCCCAAATCTGTTCAGCAGTCATGTTATTTCAGCGCTTCCGAACATGTGGCATATTGTCATACAGATTAAAATATGCTTGGGCATCTTCCATTTGCCATCAGTTGAAGCCCTACAAATATCCTGTGTAATTGATGATGCCAGAATGTATAATTTTGGGGACATTTCATCTATGTTGGGTTGTCCAGAGAGCAATGTGCACATTGAATTCAGTATATCTAGAGGTACAATATCTTTGACATGTGTGTTAGAGAAGGTATGTGGATTTGGTGGCCATTGCATATCAAAGCACATGTTTTAAAAGCTTCTAATATTGCTCTCCTCTGAGGTACATTGCAACCTCTATTATGTGGTCCTTGAAACGAGCAAATAAAGCAGCATGCTGCTTTATTTGCTAACTCGATATTCATACCACTGTTGTAAACAATGTAAGCAGAGCGAGCAGTACCTCCTTTGTCTAGATGACTAAACCCTAATTTATCCTTCATGTCTCTTGATTCCAACTTTTCCTTTAGTTTACTTGATCTGTGGTTGGGATTTTGGAAGTTGGTTTTCTCAAGTTCTGCAGTATACATTTTGTTAAGCTCAACAAGAGTGCACAGCTTTTTCTCTATAATTGTTTCTTCTTCTATCAATGTGCAAACACTAATGAATGCTACTTGATTTGCCTCCTCGAGTGCTTTTTGTTGTTTCACTTGCTCGTGATCTTTACGCTGCCAGTACTCAGGATTTTGCATGTACAGGCAGTCCCCAGTTTACAACGGGGGTTCCGTTCTTACGGCGTGTCGTAAACCAAAAATCCCCGTAAACCGAAAAATCGTCGGAAATCGTCAAAAATCCAAAGAAAACCTTACTTTTAATGCTTTTGGTGCATTTAAAACGATGTAATCTACATTTATATTGAGTTTTTCATAAAAAAAAACTCCAAATTTTGATTATTCTGCCGTTTTGGAGCCATATTTCTTCCATCGGATTGGCGTCGTAAGTGTCGTAACCCCAGAACATGCGTCGTAAACCAGGAAATAATTTCTGATGAATATATTTGAAAAGCGTCGTAACCTTCGAACGTCGTAAGCCAGACCCGTTGTAAACCGGGGACTGCCTGTACTGCCTTTGGCAATATGGGTGTTACTTTGCTTCCACTGCAAATAGAGTAGAATTCTTAGCAACAATCTGTCATCATTGATAGTCTTTGCTTGCTCCTGTACCAAATTAACACCCCCTTTTTCAGAATTCTCAGTGCTTTCTGTTGTCCACTCACCTCCTTTTTTTTACAGTTTTTGATCTCCTTTATTACAGAATATGCAATCTGATGCAAAAAGAATTTTATCAGAGCTTTTGTTCACTGATGACCTAGTCATTTTGTTTTCCACACCACACACATTTTCTAAAGATTTGCATTTACATGCTGATAGTCTATCAATATGTTTGGTGAATGCTTGATAACAGCTCCTATGACATCCATCGTCCGTGTCTCACATTTCAGGAAGGTTTCCACAAACTTTACTCATCCTTTTAGGTGAGCCATGTGGCTCAGCTAGCCTGAGTTCCTTGATTTTAAGAAGTTTTTCAAATTGTCTGTGAGGGTCATCGACGTCATTCAAAAATGTAAATGAAGTATCTTCTTTAGATGTACAGTGTACTATACAGTTTCCATCCCTCCGGAGCTTCTTTTCAGCTGGATCCTCTTTATTCTTTGGTGGTCTTCCCTTCAGCATTGTGGCATATTACAACCTGAGAACAACATAGAATACTGTAAATGTTACCTAATGATGTGCTTTCAAAATGAGTATGGCATGAAATAAATTGGATATGGGTATTTAGAAAACAAATATTTAAAAAAGGTGAACATCTGGTTGGCTTCAATAATTTGTGGAGGAACATTAGCAAAATGGATAATTTATTGTACTCCAAATGTGTATTTTTCGTGGGAACAATTTTTTTCTACTATGTCATGACCCGAGCGAACAGAAGATCACAATGAAGTTAAGTCCTGGTGAGGTTGCAAAGAAAGTGGTCTACGCTGACGTACTGTTATGAAAGTTTTGAAACTTTTCTGACAACTTTGATGCCTACTGGGAAGAGTTTCTTCAACAGCTTTGTATATAAGTTTTGAAATATTGTACTATGATTTCTGCACCTTTTAGACATTATCAGTATCTGATTAACTGTTTTCCTTTTAGGCTGACGACTTTGGAGAACGGTTCACCATGAGGAACAAAAGGGTGAGCAGCCCTGTTTGTTGTACACTAAAGAGGACTAAGCCCAGTTTGTCACCTGGATCAACAAATTGTGAAGGTAAGATATTGTTAAAATTAGAAATGTTCCACTTAATTCCTTTGACTGACTGTGTCAAGTTGAATTTGGTGCTGTATGTTATGCTTTAGTTGTCCATGAACAGTAGTCAAAATTTGCAAAATGGTTTTGTTGCACAACAGATCAGACTCGAGAGAGTCAGGTATGGTGCTTTGAGAAGCATTTTGAACCTGATAATGTACTGTAGTCTGTAGTAGTAAAGTGCACTGGTAGGGCATTTTGGTAAAAATTTCATCAAAACAAATACAATCATGAACGAAAATTATGCCGCGCATCAAATAAAACTTTGTAGGGAGTGTTAAAAAATTCAAGTGTAAATGGGAAGTAACTGAAGAATCCCACATAGAGAGGAATGTGGTATCTTGACAGCGTGTATGATATGATATTCTCTTAATTTTCATAGGTATTTGATTCGTGCTCAGATGCGATAAAGTATGTGAATATGAACATTCCTAATGAGTAAAATATGATTATAGTGAAAAATTAAAAATCCTTCCAAAATATTTATACCAATACAAAAAAATTTAGCGCAATGATGTAAATGAAAAAGTTCACCTCTTTTAAGCTACAACCACCTTCACACTATGTGAGAATGTGGGCCAGTTTTAATGTTAATGCTTATATTTTTAAAATAGTTATACAGAAATAACCAGGCAGCTTGACTTATAATGTTTATTATGTTAAAATAGTTATACAGGAAGAACCAGAATGGCATTCCCTGGACAGGGGATCATTTTTACCCTACTTTCAAAATTGAAAGCTCCCATATTCTGAAGGGGTGAATGGTATGTCTTACAAGATTTCCATACACAGATCTGGGAAGAGTTTTTTTGACAGTAATGCTTTATATGAAACTTGATTTCTGCACAAAGATTATTTTAATAATTACCAGAAGGAAGACATCTACAAGATATCCGACTATTTGCCCACATGACAAAGATCTTCTATTAGAAGCGTCTTCATCAAGGGACATAGCACACTAGAAGAAACTAAGTTCCTTCGTTTTGCAGAGCCAGTCTTCTAGATTAGTCCAATAGAATTATCTTCTGGTTGCCTTCTGGTGTCCTGGTTGCTGTCTGGTGTCCCTCTGGTTGCCTTTTGGTGTCCCTCTGATTGCCTTCTGGTTGCCTTTTGGTGTTCCTCAGGTTGCCTTCTGGTGTCCTGGTGTCCTTCTGGTTGCCTTCTCGTCTCCCTCAGGTTTGCCTACTGGTGTCCATCTGGTTTCCTTCTGGAGTCCCTCTGGTTGCCTTCTGTTGTCCTGGTTGCCTTCTGATTGAATAACTAATGGTTATGAGGCTCCATCCGCCTGCTGAACTAATAGGAAACTCACCAGCTTTAGAATCTGTGTCTTTGATTTTTGCCAAGAGAGAGAGTTCGTCTTACCATTCTTTCCAATTTGATGGCTTCCTGTCCTCTTATTTCACGTCTCTTCTTCCATTTCCAGCAGGTTCTTCCGTGGATGAGATAACTGACCAGATTGTTCACTGATGATCACTTGCAGTTCAAGCATTTTCACTACCTTGCCTTGGGTCCCAGACTGCTGACCACCCAGCTACAGAGGGCACTGAAGGAGAGGAACCAGACATGCAACTGTGCATGCATGCACGGCATCCCAGCAGTCACCAGTGCAACCCTAACCATGATTTCACCTCCTCACCTCCTGCAGTGAGGGTGTTGGTACCACAGTTAGTGGTGCAGTGGCTATCACGGTGACACCAAAAGTTTGCAGCTGAACTTCCTGCTCTAGTGCCTCCCAAAGGAGCCATTTGAAGAGAACTCTGGGCCAAGCAGTCAACCAATCCAGTGTGCCCACCACACACTGGGACAAGCACTCGTCCAAGGGCCTCCCAAAGGAGCCATTTGAGGAGAACTCTGGGCCAAGCAGTTGACCCAGTGTCCCCACCCGTCCTAGTGCCTCCCCGAAGGAGCCACTTGAGGGGAACTCTGGGCTGAGCGGTAGAAGCTACTTGAGGAGAACTCTGGGCTGAGCGGTCGACCCATTGTGCCCACCACACACACTGGGCTAAGCACTCGTCCTAGTGCCTCCCCAAAGGAACCACTTGAGGAGAACTCCGGCCTAGTGGTCGACTCAGTGTGCCCACCACACTGGGCCAAGCACTGTCAGTGCCTCCCCGAAGAAGCCACTTGAGGAGAACTCTGGGCTGAGCGGTCGACCCAATGTGCCAACCACACACGCTGGGCTAAGCACTTGTCCTAGTGCCTCCCGAAAGGAACCACTTGGGGAGAACTCTGGGCCGAGTGGTCGACCCAATGTGCCCACCACACACACTGGGGTAAGCACTCGTCCTAGTGCCTCCCCAAAGGAGCCACTTGAGGAGAACTCTAGGTCGAGCGGTCGACCCAATGTGCCCACCACACACTGGGCCAAGCACTCGTCCTAGTGCCTCCCCGAAGGAGCCACTTGAGGAGAACTCTGGGCCGACCGGTCGACCCAAGGTGACCACCACACACACTGGGCCAAGCACTCGTCCTAGTGCTTTCCTGAAGGAGCCACTTGAGGAGAACTGTGGGCCGAGCTGTCAACCCAATGTGCCCACCACACACACTGGGCCAAGCACTCGTCCTAGTGCCGCCCGAAGGAGCCACACACTGGGCCCAGCACTCATCCTAGTGCTTCCCAGAAGGAGCCACTTGAGGAGAACTCTGGGCCGAGCGGTCGACCCAGTGTGCCCACCTCACACTGGGCCAAGCACTCGTCTAAGCGCCTCCCCGAAGGAGCCACGTCAGGAGAACTCTGGGTCGAGTGGTCGACCCAGTGTGCCCACGACACACACTGGGCCAAGCACTCGTCCTAGTGCCTCCCCGAAGGAACCATTTGAGGAGAACTCTGGGCCTAGCGGTCGACCGAGCGTGCCCACCACACACACTGTGCCAAGCACTGTGTGTGTGCCTCCCCGAAGGAACCACTTGAGGAGAACTCTGGGCCTAGCGGTCAACCCAATGTGCCCACCAAACTCTGGGGAGCCACTTCTGAAGCAATCCTAGTGCCTCCCCCAAGGAGCCACACACTGGGACAAGCACTCGTCCAAGTGCCTCCCTGAAGGAGCCACTTGAGGAGAACTGTGGGCCGAGCGGTCGACCCAGTGTTCCCACCACACAAAGGGCCAAGCAGCACTCGTCCTGGTGCCTCCCCGAAGGAGCCACTTGAGGAGAACTGTAGGCCAAGCGGTCGACCCAGTGTGCCCACCACACACTGGGCCAAGCACTTGTCCTATTGTTATGCAGTGAATAAGTATGAGATTCACTGATCGGGATTATGAAAGAGAGAGAGAGAGAGAGCGAGAGACGATGTTGATAGTTTAAAATGATGAGCCATGAGACCAAGTAAATTGAAGACTAACCACAACAAACCTCCAAGATGTGGGAAAGGAAGGAGGAGTTAGAGGAAAGGTTATGAAGCGAAAAGGTCAGCAAAATTGACCTGATTTGTCCTTGCCAAAAGTGGGAGTTAAGATTGAACCATTAAGAGTAATATTCTGCCTTAAGAACGATATAAAAGGAACTTGAAGTTTTACCTAAGAGGAGGTTTCCTTGAATTGGAGTATTGGGCATGATGTGCTTCAAAGTGGAGGGCTCTACACACACAAAAAGATCACACTGACAGCTGTAGCTACAAATCTCCATTTACAGTACATAACAGCCTTGCAGCCTTAAATGAAAAAATTTTTTACTTTTTTTAGTGTTATTGATTTGTTTTATATGTACCTGCATAAATGGCTGTTCACAAATAGATGTTTGCATATTCAGTTCTAGGTATCTGCAGTAAATTCTGTGTGCTACACTTTAGTTAATAGAGGAATTATACTGTGCAAAAGGAAGACAGCTTAAAAATCACTTGACCCATGTCAAAAAATATGATTTATTAACAGTTAGGTAAAAGTTAAAAGTTATATACTTTCGTTTAACCAGACCACTGATTAACAGCTCTCCTAGGGCTGGTCTGAAGGATTAGACTTATTTACGTGGCTAACAACCAGTTGGTTACCTAGCAACGGGACTCTACTGGCTATTGCGGGAATCCGAACCACATTATACCGAAAAATGAATTTCTATCACCAGAAATAAATTCCTCTAATTCTTCATTGGCCGGCCGGAGACTCGAACGCGGGCCCAGCAGAGTGCTAGCCGAGAACTATACCGACCCATCCAACGAGGAACTTACAGTAGGTATATATGCTCATTCTGCTCAAAAGGAAAGTTTCTTGAAAATGAAAAAGTTTTATAATGCAGTCCTTTTTACTTCAGATATCAACAAAGTAGAAAACCCAGACCTTCCAACTGCTCTCTTTAAGAAAGCACATTGTTTCAAGATTTTTTATTATTATATCACTTAATCGAAATGAATCTCTCTTTCATAATCCCGATCAGTGAATCTCATACTTATTCACTGCATAACAATAGGACAAGTGCTTGGCCCAGTGTGGTGGGCACACTGGGTCGACCGCTCGGCCTACAGTTCTCCTCAAGTGGCTCCTTCGGGGATGCACCAGGACGAGTGCTTGGCCCATTGTGTGGTGGGAACACTGGGTCGACCGCTCGGCCCAGAGTTCTCCTCAAGTGGCTCCTTCAGGGAGGCACTTGGACGAGTGCTTGGCCCAGTGTGTGGCTCCTTCGGGGAGGCACTAGGACGATTGCTTGGCCCAGAGTTTGGTGGGCACATTGGGTTGACCGCTAGGCCCAGAGTTCTCCTCAAGTGGTTCCTTCGGGGAGGCACACACACAGTGCTTGGCACAGTGTGTGTGGTGGGCACGCTCGGTCGACCGCTAGGCCCAGAGTTCTCCTCAAGTGGTTCCTTCGGGGAGGCACTAGGACGAGTGCTTGGTCCAATGTGTGTCGTGGGCACACTGGGTCAACCGCTCGGCCCAGAGTTCTCCTCAAGTGGCTCCTTCGGGGAGGCGCTTAGACGAGTGCTTGGGCCAGTGTGTGTGGTGGGCACGCTGGGTCGACCGCTCGGCCCAGAGTTCTCTTCAAGTGGCTTCTTTGGGGAGGCACTTGGACGAGTGCTTGGCCCAGTGTGTGGCTCCTTCGGGGAGGCACTAGGACGAGTGCTTGGCCCAGTGTGTGTGGTGGGCACATTGGGTTGACAGCTCGGCCCACAGTTCTCCTCAAGTGGCTCCTTCAGGAAAGCACTAGGACGAGTGCTTGGCCCAGTGTGTGTGGTGGTCACCTTGGGTCGACCGGTCGGCCCAGAGTTCCTCCCTCAAGTGGCTCCTTCGGGGGAGGCACTGGGGACGAGTGCTTGGCCCAGTGTGTGGTGGGCACATTGGGTCGACCGCTCGACCTAGAGTTCTCCTCAAGTGGCTCCTTTGGGGAGGCACTAGGACGAGTGCTTAGCCCAGTGTGTGTGGTGGGCACATTGGGTCGACCACTCGGCCCAGAGTTCTCCCCAAGTGGTTCCTTTCGGGAGGCACTAGGACAAGTGCTTAGCCCAGCGTGTGTGGTTGGCACATTGGGTCGACCGCTCAGCCCAGAGTTCTCCTCAAGTGGCTTCTTCGGGGAGGCACTATGACGAGTGCTTGGCCCAGAGTGTGGTGGGCACACTGAGTCGACCACTAGGCCCGGAGTTCTCCTCAAGTGGTTCCTTTGGGGAGGCACTAGGACGAGTGCTTGGCCCAGTGTGTGTGGTGGGCACAATGGGTCGACTGCTCGGCCCAGAGTTCTCCTCAAGTAGCTTCTACCGCTCAGCCCAGAGTTCTCCTCAAATGGCTCCTTCGGGGAGGCACTAGGACGGGTGGGGACATTGGGTCAACTGCTTGGCCCAGAGTTCTCCTCAAATGGCTCCTTTGGGAGGCCCTTGGACGAGTGCTTGTCCCAGTGTGTGGTGGGCACACTGGATTGGTAGACTGCTTGGCCCAGAGTTCTCTTCAAATGGCTCCTTTGGGAGGCACTAGAGCAGGAAGTTCAGCTGCAAACTTTTGGTGTCACCGTGATAGCCACTGCACCACTAACTGTGGGACCAACACCCTCACTGCAGGAGGTGAGGAGGTGAAATCATGGTTAAGGTTGCACTGGTGACTGCTGGGATGCCGTGCATGCATGCACAGTTGCATGTCTGGTTCCTCTCCTTCAGTGCCCTCTGTAGCTGGGTGGTCAGCAGTCTGGGACCCAAGGCAAGGTAGTGAAAATGCTTAAACTGCAAGTGATCATCAGTGAACAAGCTGGTCAGTTATCTTATCCACGGAAGAACCTGCTGGAAATGGAAGAAGAGACGTGAAATAAGAGGACAGGAAGCCATCAAATTGGAAAGAATGGTAAGACGAACTCTCTCTCTTGGCAAAAATCAAAGACACAGATTCTAAAGCTGGTGAGTTCCCTATTAGTTCAGCAGGCGGATGGAGCCTCATAACCATTAGTTATTCAATCAGAAGGCAACCAGGACAACAGAAGGCAACCAGAGGGACTCAGAGGAAACCAGATGGACACCAGTAGGCAAACCTGAGGGAGACGAGAAAGGCAACCAGAAAGGACACCAGGACACCAGAAGGCAACCTGAGGAACGCAAAAGGCAACCAGAAGGCAATCAGAGGGACACCAAAAGGCAACCAGAGGGACACCAGACAGCAACCAGGACACCAGAAGGCAACCAGGACACCAGAAGGCAACCAAAAGATAATTCTATTGGACTAATCTAGAAGACTGGCTCTGCAAAACGAAGGAACTTAGTTTCTTCTAGTGTGCTATGTCCCTTGATGAAGACGCTTCTAATAGAAGATCTTTGTCATGTGGGCAAATAGTCGGATATCTGGATCTATTCTTGCAGATGTCTTCCTTCTGGTAATTATTAAAATAATCTTTGTGCAGAAATCAAGTTTCATATAAGGCATTACTGTCAAAAAAACTCTTCCCAGATCTGTGTATGGAAATCTTGTAAGACATACCAGTCACCCCTTCAGAATATGGGAGCTTTCAATTTTGAGAGTAGGGTAAAAAATGATCCCCTGTCCAGGGAATGTCATTCTGGTTCTTCCTGTATAACTATTTTAACATAATAAACATTATAAGTCAAGCTGCCTGGTTATTTCTGTATAACTATTTTAAAAATATAAGCATTAACATTAAAATCAATCCACATTCTCACATAGTGTGAAGGTGGTTGTAGCAAAAAAAGAGGTGAACTTTTTCATTTACATCATTGCGCTCAATTTTTTTGTATTGGTATAAATATTTTGGAAGGATTTTTAATTTTTCACTATAATCATATTTTACTCATTAGGAATGTTCATATTCACGTACTTTATCGCATCTGAGCACGAATCAAATACCTATGAAAATTAAGAGAATATCATATACACGCTGTCAAGATACCACATTCCTCTCTACGTGGAATTCTTCAGTTACTTCCCATTTACACTTGAATTTTTTAACACTCCCTTCAAAATTTTATTTGATGCGCAGCATAATTTTCGTTCATGATACTGTATTTGTTTTGATGAAATTTTTACCAAAATGCTTTACCAGTGCACTTTACTACTACAGACTACAGTACATTATCAGGTTCAAAATGCTTCTCAAAGCAACATACCTGACTCTCTCAAGTCTGATCTGTTGTGCAACAAAACCATTTTGCAATTTTTGACTACTGTTCATGGACAACTAAAGCATAACATACAGCACCAAATTCAACTTGACACAGTCAGTCAAAGGAATTAAGTGGAACATTTCTAATTTTAACAATATCTTACCTTCACAATTTGTTGATCCAGGTGACAAACTGGGCTTAGTCCTCTTTAGTATACAACAAACAGGGCTGCTCACCCTTTTGTTCCTCATGGTGAACCGTTCTCCAAAGTCGTCAGCTTAAAAGGAAAACAGTTAATCAGATACTGATAATGTCTAAAAGGTGCAGAAATCATAGTACAATATTTCAAAACTTATATACAAAGCTGTTGAAGAAACTCTTCCCAGTAGGCATCAAAGTTGTCAGAAAAGTTTCAAAACTTTCATAACAGTGCGTCAGCGTGAGACCACTTTCTTTGCAACCTCACCAGGACTTAACTTCATTGTGATCTTCTGTTCGCTCGGGTCATGACATAGTAGAAAAAATTGTTCCCCCAGAAAAATACACATTTGGAGTACAATAAATTATCCATTTTGCTAATGTTCCTCCACAAATTATTGAAGCCAACCAGATGTTCACCTTTTTAAATATTTGTTTTCTAAATACCCATATCCAATTTATTTCATGCCATATTCATTCTGAAAGCACATCATTAGGTAACATTTACAGTATTGTATGTTGTTCTCAGGTTGTAATATGCCACAATCCTGAAGGGAAGACCACCAAAGAATAAAGAGGATCCAGCTGAAAAGAAGCTCCGGAGGGATGGAAACTGTATAGTACACTGTACATCTAAAGAAGATACTTCATTTATATTTTTGAATGACGTCGATGACCCTCACAGACAATTTGAAAAACTTCTTAAAATCAAGGAACTCAGGCTAGCTGAGCCACATGGCTCATCTAAAAGGATGAGTAAAGTTTGTGGAAACTTTCCTGAAATGTGAGACACGGACGATGGATGTCATAGGAGCTGTTATCAAGCATTCACCAAACATATTGATACACTATCAGCATGTAAATGCAAATCTTTAGAAAATGTGTGTGGTGTGGAAAGCAAAATGACTAGGTCATCAGTGAACAAAAGCTCTGATAAAATTCTTTTTGCATCAGATTGCATATTCTGTAATAAAGGAGATCAAAAACCATCAAAAAAGGAGGTGTATGGACAACAGAAAGCACTGAGAATTCTGAAAAAGGGGGTGTTAATTTGGTACAGGAGCAAGCAAAGACTATCAATGATGACAGATTGTTGCTAAAAATTCTACTCTATTTGCAGTGGAAGCAAGTAACACCCATATTGCCAAAAGGCAGTACAGGCAGTCCCGGTTTACAACGGGTCTGGCTTACGACGTTCGAAGGTTACGACGCTTTTCAAATATATTCATCAGAAATTATTTCCTGGTTTACGACGCATGTTCTGGGGTTACGACACTTACGACGCCGATCCGATGGAAGAAATATGGCTCCAAAACGGCAGAATAATCAAAATTTGGAGTTTTTTTATGAAAAACTCAATATAAATGTAGATTACATCGTTTTAAATGCACCAAAAAGCATTAAAAGTAAGGTTTTCTTTGGATTTTTGACGATTTCCGACGATTTTTCGGTTTTACGGGGATTTTGGTTTACGACACGCCGTAAGAACGGAACCCCCGTTGTAAACTGGGGACTGCCTGTACATGCAAAATCCTGAGTACTGGCAGCGTAAGATCACGAGCAAGTGAAACAACAAAAAGCACTCGAGGAGGCAAATCAAGTAGCATTCATTAGTGTTTGCACATTGATAGAAGAAGAAACAATTATAGAGAAAAGCTGTGCACTCTTGTTGAGCTTAACAAAATGTATACTGCAGAACTTGAGAAACCAACTTCCAAAATCCCAACCACAGATCAAGTAAACTAAAGGAAAAGTTGGAATCAAGAGACATGAAGGATAAATTAGGGTTTAGTCATCTAGACAAAGGAGGTACTGCTCGCTCTGCTTACATTGTTTACAACAGTGGTATGAATATCGAGTTAGCAAATAAAGCAGCATGCTGCTTTATTTGCTCGTTTCAAGGGACCACATAATAGAGGTTGCAATGTACCTCAGGAGAGCAATATTAGAAGCTTTTAAAACATGTGCTGATATGCAATGGCCACCAAATCCACATACCTTCTCTAACACACATGTCAAAGATATTGTACCTCTAGATATACTGAATTCAATGTGCACATTGCTCTCTGGACAACCCAACATAGATGAAATGTCCCCAAAATTATACATTCTGGCATCATCAATTACACAGGATATTTGTAGGGCTTCAACTGATGGCAAATGGAAGATGCCCAAGCATATTTTAATCTGTATGACAATATGCCACATGTTCAGAAGCGCTGAAATAACATGACTGCTGAACAGATTTGGGCATTCAGAAATCTATGATTTTTCACTTGAATTGGAGACAGCTATTGGGAGAGCTGTTGACCAGGTGTCAACTCTCCTAACTAATCAGATAATAAGGAGTCCCTGTAACCCATCAGTATTCACTTCAGACTACGATAATTTTGATCAGTTTGTGAACAATCTAGTTGGCAGTGGGATTATTAACACGGCACCAGTAATGCTGGTGATCTTCCTCAAGTGCCAAGAGTCTCAGATCGCCCATTCAATATATATACACAACAGAGATGATCTTCCGGAGTGTTTTATACCAAAGGTGGGCTTGGCAAGACAGGTATGTTCTGGATCAGTTACAGGGATAATGTGTCGCTTGTATATAATTTGCAGGAATCCATACAGAGAAACAATTTTGTTCAATATGCCTACAACTTGCATCTCATGACAACTTTGTTTTTAGTTATGATGCACAGAATTATCCTTGTTACATGTCATATTTTGTTATGTTTTTAGCTAATACTGATTGGAGTCATCCAGGAGCTACTGAATTGCTGAAACTTGGAGTATTTAGTGTCGCTCAATCTTTTGTGCCTGGCAGTAGATGCACTGTAGATAAGACCATTGAACATTAAATTATGAAACATGCAAAGTCCAGAGAAGGAGCAGCAGGTAGTGGCATTGGCCTCAATGGGATTACCAGAAACCATAAAGCACACCAAAGGTGGGAACAGACAACGCATGAGAGAACTAAATACCTTTATGCCACTCTTGGCCTTGCAGGCATGACAACAAACAGTACAGACAGCCATAAAACCTAAGACCAACAGAGATCAAACGATGGGAAAGTTTTGTTGAGAAGGTGAATGAGGCAACACAATGTCTCGGTAATCGTTCTGAAATCGACAGTAACATGATGCATAACGTAGTGTCTGGGGCACCGGCTAATATGATCTTTTGCATACATTGGAAATAGGGAAAAGCCAATGGATGAGTTTGTAGAAACAAGACTAAAGATCAATGTAATTCATGAAAGACAACTGGATTTTTTTGTCCCATCAAAAGTTAAAACCTAAAGACAATGAGACAATGTGCAATACAACTAAGATGGTAAGATTAAAGTCATGACAAGGCAAGCCAGTGGAGTATAGATATAAAAAATATTGCCTTTTCAGCTCTTGATTAAATGTAAAGAGTTAGACATAAAGGTAGATTTCAGAGAAGTAATGAAACACAGCTTAACAGCTGTGCCATACTCTTTAGCAACTGCAGATGGTTTCCCAGCAAAAACTGACAAAAGCAAAGGATTTGCTTATCTCACAAAATATATCGAATCACTTGACGCTTCGGAACCGCTGTGTAGATATTACAATAGAGGATGGCAAAGCACTATTTTATCACGTGAAACAGCTGCCAGAGACCTCCTTCAGAATATGCAAGTTAGCTCATGTTGCAATTCAAGAAGTTCCAAGCCCATGTGAACATGGTTGAAGGAGAACAAATGAAAATCTTGAACCATTATGGAGTGAAGATGACACAATGCCAGTCTCTTCAGTGGATCTGCTAGAAGAAGAAACTGAGGATGAGGGTAGAGAAAATGATGAAGAGTTTATTCAGTAATGTTGGTGAAGAGAGTGAAGATGATGAGTGAAAGAACGTCCACATCATCACTTAATTTTACAGTTGTCACTTTGCTATCTATAGTAATGAGGGTATGTGACTTCCCCAATTTAGTACTAAAAGTCATCTCCAGCAGCCTTTCTAAAGGTCCTCATCCAAGTACGGTAGGTCTTGGTCTTCCAACTCTCCTGGTGCCCCCGAGCACTTACTAACCCCCAGGGTTTGTTCGAATGACAGGAACAAGTCATCTCCATCTCCATCTCCCTTTCACCTAATCAACATAATGGAACATCCGGAATTTCTCTTTTGGTGTCATTCCTCACTCTGGCCTCCCATCTGAGTCTTTACTATTCTTCTTAAAGCTTTATTCCCATACTGACTAAACCATACTATGATTCATTTCCACATAGCAAATACAAAAAAAACTGAATCAGCGAAGAAATCCTACAACTGGCAGTTGATAAAACGAAACAACCGCTGGTCTCTCAAGGGTCTGACGGGTGACATGCGGCTGTCTGACAGGAGAGAGGCACTCGACTGCAGTGAAACAAAACACTGGCCGAAACAGTGTTCATAGAAGGAAAGGAGGTTCCATTTGGCTTGTAAGAAAAAGGGAACCAGAAGGGATGCAAGCAACAGTGTACACTAAAAGAAATAAATCTGTTACAGCAGACTGCAAAATCCTAAATGTGTGATCAAGACAGGTTTAAAGAAACCTTTACTTCCATATGTGTAAATACATTTATGTGTGTATATATATATATATATATATATATATATATATATATATATATATATATATATATATATATATATATATATATATATATATATATATATATATATATATATATATATATATATATATATATATATATATATATATATATATATATATATATATATATATATAATATTCCTAACCTAACCTTTCATGAATTTTCAAACCAGCAGAAATTACATATTCAAAATGTTAGCTCCCTGTTTCATTCATAAATTATTTTTTGTTTATCTGAAAGTAATCATTTGTCTCGTCATATTGTAAACCACCTAATTTTCTGTGACGGACAGTCTCAGAAACATATTACCAAACAGCTACTCAAGCCTGGAGATTCCAGGGCATAGGTCATCACAAATCTCATATGATATTCATTATTACTGTAATTCTGTTATCCTTGATTACTGTATTTCAATTGGTTATTAGATGACTTCTCCTCCGTTTGATATAAAATTTTGTTTAAAGTTGCTGTGCGAAAGTACAGTACAAAACTAACAAAACTAGTTTCGGCGATTAACAGAATTAAATTTGAGCCACATATTTTAATGGAATTCGATTCCTGCACGGAAGCAAGAGGATTAACCCATTAGATATCAAGAACAACAGTTTGATTGATGATGATGGAATGCCATGATTGCTTCCTTTTAACCAGTGGGAATTGGAACCGATATTTTTCTCTCGATGCCCTGGATCTCATCTAGTGTCTTCTTTATTCTTTCTGACTATTTCCATTTCGCGGCGTGATGTTCATCATTTTTTTTATGAAAGTGAAATAGAGACTCTTAAATTACATTTCCATACTCTCTCATGCATTATATATATATATATATATATATATATATATATATATATATATATATATATATATATATATATATATATATATATATATATATATATATATATATATAATTAACAAGAACTCACTAGCAAATTGCTTCCTCCTTTTTTTTCATTTACTGTCTGCCGATCGATATTTCGCATGGTCAGAATACAAGGGATTAAAACCTATTGTAGGCCACTCCCTTTAAGTAGGTAATTCCTTTTCGAGGCAAAAGTGAATCTGTCTGGCTGCTTCTTTTCATACCAGCTGAAAATGACTCACCTCGTAATGTGCTGGACATGCCCCCTGCCCATAGGAGAGGTCATAAAGAGGCAACCAGCCCAGGGCTCGCTCTCAGACGCGCGCTGGATGAGATGGTGTAGAGACGACACCCCAAACCACCGCCATGCCCTGGCCCAATGATGCCCTTAGCTCCTAACCACGTGGCCTTTCAAAGTATACTTTCCCTTCATGCACTCCACCCGCCAACCACGTGTTCCCTTCGATGCTGGCCGGACCGATGACCCACTCCATTTGCCTGGCGTTTCATGAAGTTCCCACGTATTGCTCTTTACGTCGAAGCCCCTGCATCCTACCACGTGGAAGATCGCACTCGCACTCAGAAATCGCAAGTCATCCACGGACCGCCTTCTGCACTGGAACCAAATCTGCCTTACGGTAAAGTGCTCTGTAAAGACATCCAGTCACTCACGCTTTTCCTCGTAACATTTACTTAATTTGAGTGCCAGTAATCACCGAATCTCTTGTCAAATGTCCGTGCTCCTCGAGTATCGGCAGTGCTAAGCCATTATTAATTCATCAAAGCCCCCTGGCACCCTCAGTGCAGCTTCGAATTCATTATTCTTTTGTCTGTTTTCATTACTGGCGCATAATTTGCATATCTCCCATTTCAGAGGGACCCCTCTATCGTGGAATCTTCTTGGACTGTGTCTGGAATCCCCCCAGTTTCATTCATCCCGTAGGAATCCCCTTCAGGATCAATAATTTACTTGCATTCCTCTTTCCCATACTAATGTTTATGTAAATATACTTTTGGAAGTTTACCCACGTGTTTACATAATATTTTCCTTCAGTAGTAAGAGCCTTACGCTCATATGAATTTCCCCTTTTTTTCCTCTTGTTTTATGTTTCCCTGGACCCACGAAGTCGGAATCACAAGGGTAAATTATCTGTAACTGTTGCTACCTGTCTCACAGAAAATATTTCAAACTAGATTGCCAGGAAAAACATAATAATATATATATTATTCTAACCTAACCTTTCATGAATTTTCAAACCAGCAGAAATCACATATTCAAAATGTCAGCTCCTGTATATGTATATATATATATATATATATATATATATATATATATATATATATATATATATATATATATATATAGATATATATATATATATATATATATATTTATATATATATATATATATATATATATATATATATATATATATATATTGAACTATATATGTATGCACACACATTATATACTTGTACACATGTGCAGACACATGCACACACATTATATATATATATATATATATATATATATATATATATATATATATATATATATATATATATATATATATATATATATATATATATATATATATATATATATATATATATATATATATATATATATATATATATATATAAGAGCTGGGTGGTTGAGTACATTATCTCCTTCCCACAACCACATATATGTTGAATATAAGATAAACAGCACCATCCGTCACAAGAAAGTCCTCCAACTCTTCCATCTCATGGAAAGGGCTCTTCAGGTTTAAGGGTCAATTAAGACGGCTGATATATTTTCCGGAACCTCAGAAAACGGCTCAGATTTTTACTTTAAAGATAATTGCTACTCTCCTAGCTGGTATTTTCAAAATTTTCGACGTTAGCATTCATCGTGGGAAAGGGAAAACTCTGAAAAATGGATATGGCCTCTTTAAAATCATGCATAACCTTTTCTTGAACAATATCATCTCTTGCTGTGAAAATTATTTTCTCTCTTTCATACATAAAACCATATAATCACCGACACATTAAACTTTTCTTGAATTCAGAACAAATTCAATAAAATAACATAAATACTCCTACAACAACTTCAATACCGTAATATCTTTAAAAAAAAATACTAATTTACAAGAAATTCCATGCACATATTAATTTTATTTGCATTACTAACAAGTCATAAGAAGACTTCAAAAAATATAAAACTATTCTCACTTGATACATCACTTTACTTAGGTAGTCAGAAACATAAACTTCACAGCGAATATTTCAAATGATTATTTTCTGATTTCTCAAGCAACCCCTCGTAAACTCGCAAATCTCCGGAAGATTCCTTTTCTCAAGGCTAACGTATTTGTCTCTGATCTCTATTCAAAGAAAAGGTTAGTGTAATTAGTGATAATATTGAATAATTAAAGAAGCCCTAGGGCATAAATATTTCACAAAGTAATTCATTAACAGCCACTGTACTCTCTGTCAAAATGACAGATGATTTAAGCTAGAGCTGCTATGAAGTTATTTTGGTCAAATCTTTAAAACTTGTAGTAGATAGTGAACTGCACAGACATATCACACTGATATTTATATTTTTACAGGAAAGCCTGCAAGCCTCCATGTTGAGGCCCTGAGCTGGTCAATGTGTAGTGGCTTACATCATTAACCAAACAGTTCACGATATCTGGATACGTAACTGCAGGCAGCAAATCCACATCAGAACTTCATTGTTCAGGTGCAGACTTGCACGGGTCTTTGTTATTTACAAGTTTCAGTTTATTTATATATCTTTCACGCACTGCAGGCTCCAGAGACTCAATGTAATCAGTCTTCTGCGTTTGCGGATTGTCCTTGCTTGCCATTTTTTCGTGATATGGCTCATAATTCCTTAGAGTGGCGAAATTTGAAATTTCCTTTGTTTACAAATCTTGACCTAAAACATGGCAACGGCTTATCAGGTGCCCGTATACTGTGACTTCAGGAAAACTATCTATTAAAACAGAAATCTAATGTATAATAGCATATTTTTATGAAAAAATGAAACGAAAATAATATATTTTTAAGCTGCTGTGAATTTTTGTATACATCTGTATATACATCGTGATGCTCTATTACTTCGCTTTCAACTGCTGATTTTACCGGTCGATGTGGTTATGAAACTTCTAAACATCATTACTTTGCTATTGCGAGCATCAGTGTACACTGTGTACTCCATTCTTAATGCATAAAAGATATGTCATTATCACGCTCTTACTCTGGGATTGCTAGTTATTTCAACACAACACACACAAACACAGGCTTGCACAAGTTTGCAAATCAAAATATATGGTTTTTTTTATGCAAATAGTGTTTTTACAGGCTTTTTTTAACTTCATATACATACATAATATATATATATATATTATTTGCATATATATATATATATATATATATATATATATATATATATATATATATATATATATATATATATATATATATATATATATATATATATATATATATATATATATATATATATATATATATATATATATATATATATATATATATATATATATACTGTATATATATATATATATATATATATATATATATATATATATATATATATATATATATATACTGTATATATATATGTATATATATATATACATATATATATATATATATATATATATATATATATATATATATATATACACATACATATATATTCATTTATTTATTTTTATATATATATAGAACATTCACGCACAATCCTTTTCAGTTTTCTAACAATGGTTCCTCTCTCCAGTGGTAGATAGGCTGCCATCTTTTTTATTAGTTTTAATCCCCTTTGTTCTTTACATCCTTCCCTTTGTATTCTCGTCCTTTCAGTCTTATCCTTTTTTATTGTGCAGAAATAATTGATTCTTTTCCACTCATTTCCGCTTTTTCTGCTGCATTGTCCTGTGAGGTGAAGCTCGTGTTCTTTTTGTAAAATTATTAATTGGTTTTTGTGCTCTTCCTATTTTGCGGAATTTTTTTATGCAAAAAGGAAAGGAATCTTATTGTGGATTACAGAAAGTTTTTCAATCTCCAAACCCTGCCAGATCTAAAACAATAAAACAAACAGAATTTTGCTCATTTTTGACGCTTATTAATTTATTCTGAAATATCAAATTATATATTACCGCTTTCAGTTTGCGCTGCATTTATTTTTCTTCATTAACCGCTGTGATGCCAAATTTCTGAGGCCCGAGATACGTTTTGATAAATATATTCTTGTAAGGTCGCAAGAAATTTGTCAAAAATGGTAAGGTAAATTGAAGATTACCTTCCGCCTTGTTTTTCCATTGCAAGCCCGGGGATATCCAATGTCAATGTTTATGAGTTCACCAAAAAGTTTGCTTCCCAAAGAAATAATGACATATTAACCGAGTGAGTTTTTTATATTGTGCGTATATGTGTGTTTTTTTAGTCTGCGCTTACACCACAAGCCAACTTTGTCTAAGTTTATTTAGTATCCACAGTTTTTCAACTGTCAGTTGTATTTATTGGTCCTATGCATTTCAAATCAGTTGCGCCATGTCGTTCAGCTATTCAGACAGACAGACGAGGAGCTTTCGCAATATCATTTAAATCTGATCTTTGTATCTCGTAAAAGCTCAATATAGTGATGTTTGTTGTATGTAAATAGAGTTTTAGCTATAAAGTTTTCTCATAGTATGAATAAGCATCACTTTTGTCTCTGATAAAAAATAAGATACCGAGTTTAATCTTCTGCATCCGATGTGTCTTGCGATAAAGGGACAGCTGAGCGGATCCCAACCTAAAAGGAATGCAACAAATGTCAATCCATTCTATTTCGAGTGGATAAAGCATCCAGATATTTTTGCAGTTCAGGTTAATATAACGTTTACAGACGAAACAAAACTTGTCTTGAAAATAACTACTGTGTGGGGGAAACGTATTTGTCTTTTACATTTAAAATAACGCATTTTAGAAATATCAGTTCTATTTTATTTTTCCATAATTAAAATTAAATTTACCACTTGATTCTTTGAATTCCCCTATATTTTGTATGCATAGTGCACTTTTGTTTGTTTTCATTTATTGAAGTGACACTTATATTACGTACTTGAGTCTTGTCTGCCATTTTCATGTGTTTAATTAATAACAATCTGTTTCTTGTTTGAATTATCTATGATAATGAAGAGATTAATTAACTACCTTCTTGTCTTTCTCGTGTAATTCTTTTTTTTTATTTATCGTTATTTGATTTTATAATTCGTA
>NC_089748.1:26146802-26209302 GCF_040412425.1 Macrobrachium rosenbergii
TGTGTGGACAATGTTCGTTACACGAATATAATTCTTTTTTCTTTATTTTGGTGTACACATCAATAACATTAAATACGTGATCAGGTTATAACGGAGTCTCAATCTTAGCTGAATCATTTAACAGCCTTAGTCATTTTAAGTTTTTACAAGGATTAACTGAGACTCAGTGAAAGATGTCAACTGAACTTCTGTTCAACTAGAGGTTATCCAGCTTATAGTTTAGAGCAATAAAATTAGTATATGCTTTAGATTTTGGAATCAGCATGTATTTAAGAATGGCACTGAAAGACATTCATACTGAAAGATGTAAGTCATTCATAAGTGCTTAAAAATATTTAAAGATTCTTACAGTTCCATGGGTATCATAACAAGAGGATGAGTTCCTTAAAAATGAAATTCACAGATTCATTCTCAAACTTATTACTAGCAAAGTCCTTGAATGGAAAATCGCAGAAAATCTGAAGAGCCAATTTGATTGAGAGTAGAAAGCACATTCTTAGAGATGGAATACCTAATGATTTGCTTCTAAATTCAACGATTCTAATAAATGCAGAAACAAATTTTTCTATTTATGTAGAAATGAAGGTTTAAAAATACTGACTTTCGTACAATATTGGTCACAAAACAGTCTTCATCAAACAGCGAGCCACAAACAAATACACAGCTGAAGAAGCGTGAAAACTGAGATTAGAAGCAAATAACTCAACTACCTTTTAGACAGACTGCAATGAAGATTCGCATAACTTAGTGTGAAAGAGATAGTATGTAATTAAACACTCGAGTAGCAAAAACAATTCAAGCAAGAAACGAGCTGGTATGCAATTAAATGCACCTAGGTGGTAAAAAACGAAGCTTGCACCAAAAGAAGAATAAACTTTCGTAAAGTAATGAAAAAGTTGATACTATTTGGAGGTAATAAGTAATACAACTGATATATTGTGTAATGAGACTTTAGATATAGAAAAAAAAGCTGGATTATCACCTCATTATAAATGCTTTCGTAAAGCTATTCGGACATTAAACTGTGGAAAATACCTTACTGGAAACTCATCTGGAAACTTTATTCTCTCGGAATGGAACAGCTAAATCTTTTTTTCTTTCCCTTTATTTGGAATCCTTGCAGTTCTTCCATTGTCATAAGAGATATCAGATGCAGGGGATTGCGAGAGAAATGATCTTTTCTCAATTCCATGAAAAATCTTTACTGATAACTCTACACCAAACAATTTTCAAAGTTAGAATTTTTACGAGATAAACTCTAGATTTACTTGCCATTACAAATCTCTCATCTCTCAAATCTCTCTCTCTCTCTCTCTCTCTCTCTCTCTCTCTCTCTCTCTCTCTCTCTCTCTCTCTAGAAATGAGACCACGTACAAAAGCACATCACACAAATACACAACTGTGCACACACGCGCGCACTGGCGCGGGCATGAGTTACAGCGTGCAATTTGCAAATTTTTATTCTCTCATATGTACGTGTCATGAGAGAACCATACCTGTAACTATCTACTTACGCTTAGAACCAATGGCACCGGGCTGCTGTGAGTGGCAAAGAATACTCATATCTCCCTTTAATGCCCAAATCCTTTTCCCCGTAGAAGACTTTTCATAAAAGCATTGAATGCATCATGTTATTGATAATTGCCTTCTTGATTAGTTTATTTCTATTAATTTTTTTATCATTTAAAAATATCAGTAGTAGAAGAAGTAAATGGAAAACACGCTGGCAATACGGTTAGCGCGGGTTTGTATTTGAAGAAATTGTTTTTATCAGATTTCTTACATATAAAACAAATGAATGAATTGTTCTCATATTAGATCTTGGAGAAGGTATTCACTCAATCTTGCTCATTGTCTCTGTAATGGATAACTTTCAGAAGTCTCTGTAATGGATAACTTTCAGAAATTGTTCAACCATTACGTTGCTTTCACGTGAACAGGAAAAAAAAGTTTTTAATGAAATGCCAACCAACATAAATATCCTTTTTACCTTAACTAATGGCAGTCCTCGTTCTATATTGAAAATAAACATTAAATATACAAAAGTGGTCCGTATAACAAAGACGATCTTAATACAGTAAATATATTCACTGGTGGAGAAAAACATTCGTATTTTTCTAACTCAGTTCCAGACCTGCTTTTGTATTGTTCTCTTGTTCTCAGACACGGAAGATCGTGCATTAAGATCAATGGAAGTCATGGATGACAGACAAACACTTTCTCTCTCTCTCTCTCTCTCTCTCTCTCTCTCTCTCTCTCTCTCTCTCTGAGTCAACCTAGTTACAAAAATTTAGAATTTTGTTTAGAATTTTGTAAGGAACTTCGAAGACTATATGTAGAAAATATACGAAATGACCAACTCTTGAGGAAGCCATTTCTCTGCTCAGTATCAGAGAAAGCCATAAATATGAGCCACGTTACCACTTTTAAATGACACTTGAAACTGAAGCACTTATAGAATTAAGTATAAACAGTTACATACTGAACTTATTTAGTGCGTAAAAGTCAGTACTGAAGAAACAAAGGTAACATCAGCAACGACCTTCAGGGTCATTGAATCTCCAGAAGTTCCCTAGCTTGCTGAGGAGAGACTTGGGTAGTGGTATGAATGTAGCGAAGCCTGTAAGTTCTCTGTCCTATTTGCTGATGTCCATTGATGCTTCACGCACATCACTTGCACAGGCAAGAAATATAAAGTTTCAGAGATGATAAAAGAACTTATGGTTAGGGTGTTGAGAGGCTAACGCTTATTGATGGTTTGATGATGTTTTCCATGGCATGGTGAACAGAAGTATGTATGTATGTTTATGTATTCTATATATATATATATATATATATATATATATATATATATATTATAATATAACAATATATATATTTATGATAATAAATTCATGATAATTTTGAATTTAAAGGTGAATTGACAAGTATAAATTACGAAAATGTCATTTAAATTAGTGGCAAAATGCTGTTCCGGGTTTTGGGCCTTGGTTCATAAATGACACACACACAAATGATATATATTATATATATATATATATATATATATATATAAATATATATATATATATATATATAATATATAAATGCTATAAAAGGCAAAACCTGAACAGCATTTTTCACCAATTTATTTGACATGTTTCAGACCAACACATCCTTTAGCACCCTATAAATTCAAAAGATAACAATATTAGACTTCTTAGCATAAAATTCATAATAATACACAAATATGAATTGACGGTAGAAATTACAAAAATTTCTTTGGATATTTAAAAGTGGCTATAAAAGTGCAATCAAAGTTCGTTGAATAAAGCAAATGAGGCATTTTCAATCACTTTAAAATATCACTAAAAAGACACGGACATGACCCACCTAAACTAAGCTAGAAAACGAAGAGGGCAAGTAAAAGTTGAAGTAAAGACCAAAACATAGACAAAAATCTGATTCTTACTGGTAATATATGTGCACATCATTTGTTATCTTCATACATTAATATTGCAGCTATATCTGTACCGTTACGTTGTATTGGTAGCTTCCCTTTATTATCTTTCCATGATGCGAATGCAATTATGGCATTGCCCAACTAGATTTCATTGATTTGCACAATGTCCGTGGCTGCTCAAAGTAATTGATTTGAATTTCTCCATCTGCTGACTCAAATCTGTATAAGATTTATTGGGATAAAAGTAGCTGTATTAGTACATTGGTTGTACTATGGAAGTCTCTCCAATGGATTTTATTTATTCATCTTTTACTTATCGGCTTTATCTATTTATTTTATGATCTATCTGTATATTTATCTAAAACAAGATATATAAACTTTTATTTATTTATTTATTTATTTATTTATTCATTTGTTTATTTATTCATTTATTTATTTTCGTTACTTTAATCTTTGTTCTTTTCAGCTCAAAAAGTTCTGTTAAAATGATATTTTAGTTTGCTTTAAATCTTTTGTTTTTGTTTCAAACAGATCACATGTAATAATTCTGACTAATCACGATATTTAGATATGATAATTAGGCACAGTTTATTCGTGGTTTGCTCCCCATAAGCTTCTATATTGAAACCATGCTCTGTTAATATCAATTTCCTGTCATATAATTTTCGTTCATTGCTTCATTACCAGATATTGGTCTTGATCATATCTTTCTTGATTATATGACTAAAACTAAAGACCCAAATTATCTTTTCATAAATTGCATTTAATTTTTCGCATTATGTGTAAAACATAAAATACTGATGTATCACATATTTAGCCTACAGGTGCATTATGTCGACGGTACTATGTTAATGTTTAACTAAGGTTTGTTTAGAGCAGAGAATGTTATTAGGAAGGAAAGAGAATGGAAAGAGTAGATTCATAAGTCAATAGGATTTAATACTCTGGGTGATTATAGCATGAGAGAAAAAGTGAGTCCTAAACTAGGTGAAACTAGAAAATTAGGAGGTATGAAGATGCTGTTGAGCCGTCTCTCCTCTATAGATGTGAAGGCGTGAACGTTGAATGCTAATGCCAGTAAAAATGTAGAGATGAAATTGCATCAGTGGCATTTATTGTTTAAGAACAACTGAAATGATGAGAATGTGGAGACCTGTAAAGGGAGTGGTAAAGTGGTTAGAGAAGGTGGAAACAATGGGCAAGGCTGTGTTGAGTTGCTCCCTCGTCTGGGAAGAATGGATAATACAAATCGGAAGCGTCTGGAGGAGAGAAAAGAAAGCAAAAGGCAGATGGAGAAAAGGTACAGGAAAGTTAGTGCTATGGAATTTTTGATATTGTGGATCCATGCACGATTCAAGAAATTTAGAATTTTTTTGTTTTTATTGCAACTATATTAATTTTAAGTTTTTTTAATCTATCTATTTTTAATTTTTGTTATCTTTATTTTTATAATTTTTAATTTTCACTGTTATTTGTATTTTTATCATTTTTACTTTTATTAGTCTAAGAGCCACCGCGGTAAAATGTTGAAAAGAAAAATATATTTCGTTAGACGCCCTGATCAGAATTATCAGTGCTACACGTTATCAGTTAACTGTCATATGCACGGGTGACTGATTGCTCTCTGGCGCCATTAAGCAACAATTTCGTTTCGGCTAACTATCGAGTCCGCTGGAAATCCGTACAAAACAGGTGTAATACAATTTCATATATAATTTATTTTAATGCTTTATTCTTCAATTGGAATTACAATTTATTCTCGCAAAATGGACTCCATATTCAATGGTGTTTTTATTTCTGGAACTTGGCTAGAAAATTTCATTTCTGTTCACAGCCAGTCCATAATAATTTGTCGTTCTACCGTTGTCTTGTATAACACCTAACTTCTGGTTGCTGAAACAACCAGATTTGCTGAACAGCAGCATCAATATGCAGTAAATGTGCTTGTCGAACTTCTCAGTTCCAGAGGTCCTTTATTCCTCATACCGTTGGACTGGGGAACAGTCTCCCTGAGGATGTCGACTCCAATATTACATTACTACCCTAACAGAGTTCTCCATGCATTTTAATGATTTACTTATATTTTTATCTGTTTATTAATTTATTAATTTATTTTTTCTGTTTTAATATGTGAGATATCTTCTTTCTGTATTTCCCTTTACCACATCTTATTCCTTTCTGATGAACACCAAATTTTTAGGAAGCTTGATTTTCAAGTCAATGGCTCCAGTGGGCGTGTTCCAAATGAATAGAGTTAACCTCCATATAATAATACTGATAATAACTAATATTATGTGACTGCTTAAATCATCACAATTTCACCTCTTATAACCAAAGGATTACCAGTAATGTAGTGTACACAAAATTTAATGAAACCGAAGTGGTATCTCATCTAGAATTCATGAATTTCATTGGAAAATGGTTTTATAGAATACGTGCATAATGCCTTGCTAAAATATCCGACAGCTTTCATTGTAAAATCTGCATTTTAGCCTAAAAGGTATTGAAGTAACTATATGAACCTGAAAGTTATCTTTGAAGATGAAAAGGTCAAAAGAGTTTCTAAAACAGACAGCATAAGAAATTATTGTTCTTTATTTAGCGTAATGGGCATAAGAACACATTTATGCCTTGCAAAGTGAGAATCCTCAGTATTCTGTTAAAATGGTATTGCGTGCTTTTAACCTCGTGTAATAAACAGAGACGTAAATACTGACAACTGAAAACATTAACAGTTGTGTCCTTCCTGGCACATTTACCTCTCATTCCTTCACGCTTACGTATCCTGAATATATATGTGCATATGTATATATATATATATATATATATATATATATATATATATATATATATATATATATATATATATATATATATATATATATATATCAACAGCACCAACTGGTGCAAGATAAGGTTAGATCTAATCTGAGTCACCTATCACTAATCCGAAGACAAGAAACCCGTCTCAAGACCAAGAGTAATCTGGATACCTACAACATAATACAGTATGTATATATGTATATATATATATATATATATATATATATATATATATATATATATATATATATATATATAAATGTGTTTGTGTGTGTGTTGTGTCTGTGAATTCTTTCCCGAGGAATAATGGCAGTCGCTTATATATATATGCTCATTAGCGTTTCTTTGAATTTGAACATCATAATTCACATAAAGATCAGCTGGAAAACAATGGCTTACATGAAAGCTGATAAGGAGCAAAATATTCAGTAAAAGAATTATTATTCCGATTAACAAAGGGGTAAAAGTTCAGGATATTAGTTAGTCCATATCCTGCCGGGCCAGTATGTCACAAGAAGGGCCTTTATTACTAAACCCTTTGACTGACATCTGAAATTTTTGAAAAACAGCTTAATTGGTTATTAAAACCTCTCGATGGAAATTCTAGTTAATCACAGAAGAGTTTACCTGTCGTGAATCGGAAAAAATGAGATCAGTACCGCCTGTGTAATATCAGGTTACTTTAATTAATTAGTATTTGGTAGTATGATGATAATTCACACATTGAAATGCCATAAAAACGGAAATGAAATGAGAAGAACTTTTCGTTTTTATCAGGAAAAACAATTATTGTTTTGTGGAGAAAACTAAACATTTGATGTGAAAGAAAAAAAGTATTTAAAAGAAATATTTCGTCACTTTAATACAGAATCAGGAAGCGGTATTCATCTTGAAGAAAAACATAATGATATTTTTCAACAGAGAAATTCACAATTTCACGTAAGAGAAAAGTGTGTTTCTTGTTAATCATTCTGATGAGGCGTAATTTGGATCTGTTTTCTCATTTCCACGTTTATAGACTTTTCATTTATGACAAGAGTTACAAAATATATTCCTAAGGTCTGTTGGTTCATAGGTACCAAAATAAAATTATAGAAAAATTTACCTTTATCTATATATATATATATATATATATATATATATATATATATATATATATATATATATATATATATATATATATATATATATATATATATATATATATATATATATATATATATATATATATATATATATATATATATATATATATATATATATATATATATATATATATATATATATATATATTATTATCATTTTTTCCTGGCGATTTAGTTTGAAATCTTCTCTGTGAGACATAGCAACAATTTAGGTACCTTAGCCTTGTGATTCTGACTTATCCAGGAAAACGTAAAAAATAGGAAAACAAAGGGGAATTTCATATATAGCGTAGGGCTCTTGTTACTGAGGGAAATATTACGTAAAACACGTGGGCAAATTTAAATATAGTGTATTTACATAAAAGACATTAGTACGGGAAAGAGGAATGCAAGTAGATTATTGATCCTGAAGGGTTCCTATAAATGAATGAAACTGGGGGATTAGACGCAGTCCAATATTCCATATAAATAGGGTCCCTCTGAAATGAGATATGCACATTATACGCCAGTAATGAAAATAGACAAAAGATTAATGAATTCATAAGCTACTATAGGGTCCCAAAGGGCTTCGATGAATTAATAAGGACGTTACTGCCGATGCTAAGGTGCACGGACATTAGACAAGGGATTCGTTGATTAATGGCGCTCAATTCAAGGGCACATTATATATATCCAGTATATATACAGGTGTGGTTCCAACGTAGAAAATTGGTCCATGGATGACTTGCGATTTCCGAGGGCGATGCTTCCACGTGTTAGGATGCAAGAACACTGCATGGGGACTTCTTTGAAGAAGGGCAACGTGGTATAATTTCACAATGGCCGGGCAATGGCATTATATATCCGGCAGGTCAATGGTGGAGCGAGCACGTGGCTTGCGGTCGAAGGGCATGAGGAGAAAGTCTCATTTGAAAATAGCCACGTGGTTAGCTAAATACACTGCCAAGGGCAGGTGGCTTTCCTTCTTCACTCCCTGTCGTCCACCTTATATGTGAGGAGGCCTGTTTTCTCTTTTATCTCCTCCTATATATTATGCACTTACAACATATATATATGTTGAATCATCTTCAGTTGATGCCCGCAGGAGTTTTGCCTGTATAGGAAACTACCAGATTGATCATTTTGCCTCAAGAAAGATCTGCCTAAAGGGAGTGGCCTTAATCTTTTAAACCCTTGTATTATGACCATGCGAAGTCGATAGACAGATGGTCTATCGATCGAGCTGCTGCAGTAAATGAAAACAACAGAACAAACAACAACAACAAAAGATATAGGCAATTTGCTATATATTTCTTGCTAATCATAATAATATATATATATATATATATATATACATATATATATAGTATAATATATATATATATATATATATATATATATATATATATATATATATATATGAAAAGCAATTGCTTTAGTGGCATCAATAAATTTCTTGTAGGAGTCTTAATATTAATGGAGATTTTTCCGAATATCATGTGTCAGTTTCTGGTGAAAGATATGCAGACTTCTTTCTACCACTTACTGTTTTTTGTCATGAAAAATGTTCCGCCACTCTGTTGAATTTTCAAGTGACTATAGACTTGCAATTTGGATTTACAACCTCTTGCATTCACTTGTGTATTCAGCGTTCATTGCTTGTAATTATACGGTAGTGTTGAAGCGCGATATATCGTCGGTCTAACTGGCGAATAATAAAACTAAATATTTTGAAAAGACAGACAGGATCCTTTGGGACGCTTCCAAGTTCCAACACTTGACAAAGACCCGATCTAGGACCTCAGGAAGACGTCAGTGCTTGTGACCAGAATCAGCAATCAGCAGGACGTCATAAAATTCCAAAACATAAGAGGTGACTGATCTAAGCAATCCCCTCAAGCCCATCGTCTCTCAGATGACATCGACATTCCAACGTACTGGATAGCGGGGTTCCTGGATGGTCTGCTGGTGCCTTACGTACCCGATGCATAGCCTACTCTCTGAGATCAGCAGTGGAGTTCACCGACCTACTACATCAAAAAGGACCCGATGATGACACCCCAGTTTTTATCCTGTATTTCTAGATAATTTCGTTTTTCATTCACAGATATCAAAATTCCACACCTCTAAGTTATTCAAGTTTTCAACTTTACAGACTTGGAGGAAATGTCCCTTTCCCTAAACACAGAAAACCATACATCTCCATTGTTCCCCACAGAAACCACACTGTTTTTTTTTCTCTCAACGAAAAGTTCCTCGTTGGACGAGTCGGCAGAGTTGTCGGTTAGCACTCTGCTAGGCCCAAGTTCGAGTCTCCCACCGGCCAATGAAGAATCAGAGGAATTTATTTCTGGTGACAGAAACTCATTTCTCGGTATAACGTGGTTCGGATTCCACAGTAAGCTGTAAGTGCTGTTGCTGGGTAACCAATTGGTTCTTAGCCACGTAAAATAAGTCTAATCCTTCGGGCCAGCTCTAGGAGAGCTAATAATCAGCTCAGTGGTCTGTTTAAGCTATGGTATACTAAACTTCTCTCAACGAAAAGCCATCTCCATCCATCACGAACTGAAGGAGAATGAAATGTAATCCAAGTTTATCACGAGTACCTTTCATGTCTAGAACTCACTCTGCGACAGCAATTACACAGAGCGCCAAAGGGAAAACTTGAACCAGACAGGGAAAGTAATTCTCCGGGATCCTCCAAGAGCGAACCACTCAGTTGCCAGCAGACGTAACATAAAGATGCTGTAACTGCTAATCAGGAAAAATTGTCATGGAAGTTTTTCCAAACTTTACATGAGAGAGAGAAAGAGAGAGAGAGAGAGAGAGAGAGAGAGAGAGAGAGAGAGAGAGAGAGTAAAGACGAAGACTGTTATTCTAGCAGGTTAATTCAAGATGAAACTATATTAACTAAACATGCAACATGTCATACTGGATATAAGATTTAATTTGCAGTAAAACAGATAGAGATATATAAAAATAAATACAGACAAACGTTAGCCAAATTAAAAGCTAAAGAACAAGGAAAGAGGTATGAAAGTAAATAGATTTAAATGAAGATAAAAGACTACTGATACATGGGTATAGTGGCGTATGGAAAGAATTTTTCATGGCTGTAAAAGGGTTCTTGATGAGTAAGTAGGTGGAATACAAAGACAAGGTATTAAAAATATCTAAGATATCAGTAGAAAAGACAAGAAATGGGATGAAAGTTGAAGGGTAGGGTTAAAGAAGGGAACACATGAAGATGATTTGATTTATGAAAATTCGGTTGTAAAGCCCGCCACTGGAGTATTTTCATATGAAAATTCGGTTGTAAACCCCACCACTGGAGTATTTTCATATGAAAATTCGGTTATAAAGCCCACCACTGGAGTATTTTCATATGAAAATTCGGTTATAAAGCCCACCACTGGAGTATTTTCATATGAAAGTTCGGTTATAAAGCCCACCACTGGAGTATTTTCAAATGAAAATTCGGTTATAAAGCAAACCACTGGAGTATTTTCATATGAAAATTAGGTTGTAAAGCCCACCACTGGAGTATTTTCATATGAAAATTCGGTTATAAAGCCCACCACCGGAGTATTTTCATACGAAAATTCGGTTATAAAGCCCACCACTGGAGCATTTTCAAATGAAAATTCGGTTATAAAGCAAACCACTGGAGTATTTTATATGAAAATTCGATTATAAAGCAAACCACTGGAGTATTTTCATATGAAAATTTGGTTATAAAGCCCACCACTGGAGTATTTTCATATGAAAATTCTGGTTGTAAACCCCACCACTGGCAGTATTTTATCATGAAAATTCGGTTATAAAGCCCACCACTGGAGTATTTTCATAGGAAAGTTCCACGGTTATAAAGCCCACCACTGGAGTATTTTTTTCATAGGAAGTTCGGTTATAAAGCCCACCACAGGAGTATTTTCATAAAAAGTTCAGGTTATAAAGCCCACCACTGGAGTATTTTCATGGAAATTCGGTTATAAACCGACCCCTGAATATTTTCAGCCATTCAGTGCTTGAGGCTTTGAATAGAGGGGTTGGAATGGTAGGATGGAAAGACTGGAGAAAGGAATTGGAAATTAAAAGCTCAACAGTTGGCGCAGCAAGGGGGCTGAATGGACGCTGCTGCGTGAATAACTCTATAGCCGACTCATTGATAGATTCTTGGGCCTGAAACGTTTGTTTGGCGGCTTTGATTGGCTGGTAACGGGCATTAGGCAACTCGCTCACTGTCTCATTTTTACGTATGTTTTTCAGAAACTTGCAATATGTTTATATATTTCTTCATTTATCTCACGTTTGAACAAGATAGATAAGTTTTAGTCATACCATAGATTTGGTATTGATTTCCACAGGTTGCATCATGATTTCCTGAAATCAATAAGATAAAACACAAAGACATTATAACGAAAAAAATGAAGAGAAGAAGCATTTCATTCTTATACCTGTTTTTTTGCGTATCATCAGATTTGGATCATTCATGAAATCAGGATAAAATAAAACTTGTGTTTTTTCATAATAAATTACCCTATCAATACGCTGGAATTTCTTTCAGATTTTAGAAAGTATGTGAAGAGAAAATGAAGAATTTTTTATGTTGCATCCGTTCTTGACTCGGTTTTTGCTAAGAACGGTGATGAAAATCAATGAGACAGTTGCCAATTAGCATATGAGAAGTTTGTTTCGACAATATTTGCTGTATTATTATGTCACTGACATTTTCTGAAATAAATGTACATAATTCCACCATTACGACTTTCGAACATTTTCAAATGGAGTATTATATACGTACACCTATGTCTGGACAGATCTGATAAAAAAAAAAAAAGATCAGATGGCTGCATCTGGATGTGCTGGCTAAATTTCAGTCTATGATAGAAATTTCCATACATACTGTAGACTACTGGATAAATAACAGGCCTACATAATGATGAGTTCATTTTTAAAGCCACTCTGTTTTTTTTCTGGTCAATAACATCAAAAGTTATTTTTCATATGTTCATTCAATGAACGTAAGTACATTTTCTATTTCATACCATAAAATCTGTTGGCGACGTCTAAATTGAAGCCAGCACATCCAGATGCATCCACCTGATTAATTTTTTCGCATCAGATATGTCCAGACATACGGACGTATTATAATACTGGAGTGAAAATGTTCGACAGTCATAATGGGAATTCTGTGCATTTATTTTCAGAAAATGTAATGACAAGTAATACAGCAAATATTGTCGAAACTGCAAACTTCCCATATCGCTAACTGGCAACTGTCAACGGCTAAGAGGACCAACGCGTGTCTTGCAATCATCATCACCGTCTCTTGGCAAACTGAGTCAAGAACGGATGCAACATAATACGACATATTCTTTCATTTTTTCACATATCACACGCATCTGAAATAAAGCACCAGCGTATTCAGGGTGAATTTACTGTATGAAAACACAAGTTTTATTTTATCTTGATCGCATGAATGATGCAAAATCCGACGATATGTAAAACAGGTTATAAAGAATTAAATGCTTCTCTTTCACTTTTACTCGTTGTAATTCCTTTGTGTTTTATCTTATTGATTTCATGAAATCATATTTAGTTGTACAATTAATTATAAATCCCACCCATGGTATTTTCAGAACTTTTCTATCTTGTTTAAAACTGAGATAAATTCAGAAATATAAACATATTGCTAAAAGTTTTCTGAGCTACAGATGTTAAATGAAACAGAAAAATGAAGAATACCTCCCGGTACCAGCCAATCAGAGGCCACCAAACAAACGTCTCATAGGCTCAAGAATCTACCTTAAGTGAATCAACCTATAGTAATGCCTACAGCGAACCGCATGAGGTGCAATGACGGCACTGCCTTTCACGTGGGAAGAAATGAAGCCGACAGGTTGTATGTAAATAGGCTAAATGGAACAGGAAACGATAACAAAGACAGGCAAACCGAGAAAATACTAAATGAAAAGGAAAACTGGATATTAACAGGTGAATGAACAAGAGAAAAACATAACAAAAGATGTACAAGTGAAGTAAAAAATGGGAAGAGATGCTGAAAAAAAGAAACATTTCCTAAGAAGACAAAGCCTATATGCATACTTGGGAACGCAGTGAAACTGGATTTATAAGTCGTTATCAGAAAGACACTCCAAAAATCAGAAAGACGCTCAAATCTAACAGAAAAAATAAATAAAAATAACGGGGGGGGAGGCACTTCGAGGAACTCCTCTTCCTTGGCACTGTCTTTCAGATGTCGAGTATTCACTATTCTAACCTTAAAGAGCGGACATGCCGAATATGCCTGAAAAAATTATGACAGCTTAACTCAATCCCGAGATGTACACTGAAGAATTCAATGCCTAAATGCATTCCTCAGACTTTTTGAGCTTAAAGAACACTGTCTTGTGACACTCCCTGGATGCAAATGTCTAGCATACTCGTAGAGAACAGATGACTCAATAAGAATTAGCATGTCTGTGGTAGAGCATGCTCTCAAAAACCACACTGTGTTGATAGAATACCTTTCTTTCTAATATCCTTGCAAGTCTTGCACTGACTATCTTTTTAAGAATCTTCATAAAGGAAATGGATGGTAGATGGTGACTTGCAGCTCAAATCTTGTCCTTTCCTGGCTTTTTGGGTAACCATGGTCATCACAAATTTTATTCATATTCATAATAAATAGTTTAGCACTCAGAACTAGAGGCTGACAATGCATGTTGATATGGAAAAGCAAAACTCTATCTGTAAAATGGATATTGTAGACCTTCTGCCTATTTGGAGCAGAGTGGCTTTGGCTTCTTCTCTGTAGTGATACTGGTAACCTTGAGAGCCTTCTCTTATTTATGATACAGTAGTTTCTAAAAGGCTCAGCCAATGTGTTATTCACTTCCAAAACGCTTCCACTGACCAATGATTCTTAAAGCACGAGGATTTGGTGTAAATTTGCACAGAATTTTATCAGCTTTTCTTTGAATGGCAAAGGGGGGCATTCTTTTATTCACTGAGAAATGCTGAGAAAACAGATAACAAGCTCCTTTTATTGTGTCAGAAATGTTATTTGTATCTCTTGTAATTACATTTTTTGCTGTGAAGTTTCTACAGCAGCTCGTTAATCCAGCACCCATAGCTCAGTGTAATACATGAAGTTCTGACGACCTCTAAGGAATTGGTCAGGGGCAAAACAAAGTTGTGGCCTTTGGAATGAAGTACATTCCAACAGTGTGAAGACTTCCATTAAATCAATTGCATAATCTATGCTTTGGAACACTTTTGCACCACCTTCTTAACTTAGTTCCTTATTTTTTGGCAAGTTAGCACTTTCCTAGTGAGATGACTTGTCCTAAGGTGGAGTAATATTACCTTCACCTATAATGGGTTCACGATCACTTGTATGCCTGTCATCCATAAAATGCTCTCCACTGAAAATCAATAAGGCAATTTGCACTACTGAAAAGGTCAATATATGACTAGGTACCTGTCTGTATATGGAAGTGATTAAGTTCACCTATAGCAAGAGCTGGAAGAGCTTCATTTTCTATTGGTAATTAACTTACAACATTTGCATTTGCTCTGAGCATCACCTGATAATGGGTGCCTTCAGTTTAGGTCAAAGTGGATATGGCAATTAAGGAAATGATTAATCAACTCAAAACACCTCTTCATAGATAAGTCATTAGGGGTTAATTAAAAGGAACAACCTACATTTTCTTCTATGGCCAATCTGCAATGCTACTAAACTCTGCTACTAAAATCCGCACTTGAAGGGGAGTACAGTATGTAGGACTAACATTATCTGGGAATGTCACAGTGAACATGCACTAGACTTCCACCATGGCACCTGCCTATGGATATACAATATATGTATATATAATTATTCTGTAACTAGCTCACTCCCTAAGCCATAGGATATTCATATAAAGCATGATTTCATGATTTCCGATAACATACGGTTAGAGCCATACATTCGTGAATAAGCAGCTCTAGCTCTACAAATTTAGTCCTTAGGTCCTGACAGTTTTATTGTGAAACATATGAGAAAACATAAGAAACTCAAAAAATAAATGTGTATTTTGTATTCCTATTCATACAAACCAAAGCCTTTTACATAGAGTATTCCTAAGCATAAGCTAGAATAAGTCACTGAAACTTAGTAATGAGGTATTTAACTACTGGTTACGAGGGGGACATACCTCACCCCCTGCCATCACCAATCGCTTTTCCTTCAGCTTAGGCCACACATCTGGGTGGCAGAGGTGAGTAATAAACTAAAAGGCTCTGGCTTGTATACCTGGAAAATCTTATATTTAAAACTTTTGTTATTTGTTCCTATGGGAATACAAACCATGGCCTTTTATGTAGAATCACTTTTTAGGTAGGAGGTCGTCTATGCCAGCTGACTGGACGCTGAAAACCTACCTGGAAATGTCACAATCCCAGTCATGAAAGTGACCAAAGGGAAATGATGTCTCCTATAACCTCCTACTCCATCTGGCAAAGCCTACAGAACGAAAGGGTCCCGAGCCTGTACAAGAAAATTATCCAATAACCACATGCTATACTGGTTAAAGACTGACGGTTTCAGAAGGAAAACAATAGTAACATCTTATCTGCTGAAGCTGTAAGATTGGCTGCTCAATTAAGCAGCCACCTATGCAGAGGGTGGAAGAAGGAAGATTCAAAAGATGCCAGTCACCCTACTTTTCAACTAGCCTTACGAACTCTGAGGCAAAATTGCTTTTCAGTCCAAAAGTCTGGGTGCTTAAACAACATGCTGAGCAGTCATCACAGGTCCCAGAGAAAAGGAGTCTGGAAACCTATGGATGAAGTCCCTTAGATAGGGTGAGAAAAGTGGTCTGCAGCTTCAGGCAGATTGTCCTTATCAACTGTGTTACTGACAAGTTACTCAGAAATGCCAGGATTCGTTCCTTGACTCTTTGCGAGTTTTCACCCAAACCATATGACTGACAACTTGGAAGTTTATAAGCTTGTCTAATACACCACAAAGTAAGAAAGAAAAGCATTCCTAAACAACTACTACTTGCTTCTACTGGTGCTTGCAAGATTGGGTCCTATTTTGGTAGCAGATATGGCTTGTCTGGACCACCCAGAAGTCCCAGAAAGGGGAAAAAAAGCTCTAGCATCTCTTGTCAGACTGCGACAGAGAATGGAGCGATGGTGTAGGAGTCCAGAATGTCCCAAGGTTGATGGGAGGCATCCTCCATAGCTGACCAGTGAGCTCCCTGTTAATTGTGTGGCAAACAGTTTGATCAATAGTGCTTCTGAGATCAAAAGAGGCTTCCCCATGCTCAGCCAATTAAATACTGCACTATTAGTCTACTAAATACCTCTGGTAGCCAAGCTGGTCTACCTAAACTCCATTAAGGAATTATCTGGCTTCACAAGCTGACAAAGGTGAAAGAAAACTGTCCTTTCTCCCCTACTTGTTGATGGAAGTCCTATAGACGTGTTGTCACTAAACATTCATGCAATTCTTGCAGTGCTACCAGCACCATTTGCTTTCCCAAATTACTGATGTGCAGATGAGGATCATCCTCAGTCCACAACTTGAGCCAAATGAGTCACTCAGGTGTACACCTATCACCCTCTCTGCTATGGCTGTGAGCAGACACATCTCAGTAGGTGGAGAGCCCTGGAAAACTAATGATAGGGGGCTCCTTTTATCCAGCAACAATGAGAGATCTTTTAAGATCTCCCCTGGTCATGGAGTGAGCTGGGAAGAAAGATCACTTGGAGCTGATAAGAGGTGCTTCAGCTGTTACCAAAGCAAGCTCAAAGGGAGCCATCAATGCGGGATGAACTTTCTCAAATATGACAGGTTGTCAAGGCACAACAAAACCAAGCTGGTTGGCAGGGAAAACTAACTAGGTGCTCTGTCTGCTGTTTGAGGATGAGACCCAACTTCTATGAGTTTATTGCAATCCCCAGGCTATGACATAATGTGAGCAGGTGATCTCTGTCCTGAAGTAACTGTGCCTCTGAGGATGTGCGTAATCTATTCTCGTCAAATGGGTCAAAGGTGAACACAAAAGTGGACACTGACCTACACTCAAAGAGCCACTCATCAGAAAGCTTTGAACTGGTAGATGGTACCACTACAGACAAAGAAATGGTATTTCCTGGGTCCTACATTTGCTCGGGTGCCCACTGACAGAACAGTGGCACTCAATCACTACAGCAGTAACAGTTGGCACACACAGGCAATGGAAGACCCATACCCAGAAAGACGCTCAGTCATAATCAACTGGTTTGGTAACCCCTGAACTAGTGGGAACACAGTGATGGATGCATGTGCTGTCATGCCAATGAAACCAAGGGGCTGGTAACACACAAGGCAGGAAGTGCCATGATTGCAAGCAAGCAGGTTGTCCTGGTAGCAGTAAGTATCAGGTTGAAACCTACAGTGTGCCAACCCCCCTTAACAAACTGAATAAGGTACCAATTCTTGTCTGATAGAAAGCAGGCCAGACCTCGCTACCAAGCACACTCAAGAAATTCTGAGAAAACTTCTGGTGGCCAGGTCATCCTCTGAGAATCTGGTAAAGTCTATCATTCGAAGTCCTCCGGGACTTAGTGAGTTTTCTTTGGACTTCTAAAACGAAAGATGAAGGAAAACATGAGGAGAAGAGGATGTACTCAACACTGAGGTGGAGGGCACAATTTTCTCCTTGGCAGAGAGAGAGAGAGAGAGAGAGAGAGAGAGAGAGAGAGTATACAGTAACCATGAGCTGTTTACATATGAAATTCGGACTTCAAAATATTTTCATGGTGATTAGGTATGAAACATCGAAACATCGACAGTGATAAAATATTCTCTTGTGTACTCTTATATGTGTGATAATCATAGAGTCAACTACTAAACTTGTAATGGAGTACACTTCAGTAAATCAGAGAAAGAAAAAATATGGCAAGACATACCTAAAGTATAAATAGTTACAGATGTCGGGACAATGGTTTTTTATATATATATTTACAATAATAATGGATCAGTATAGTTTATTCTGTAAGTGAAATAAAATTTTATTGAAAATTTGCGGCTTTTTCATTAAAAAAGATATGCATACTTGGTAAGCTGTTTTGTGATTTTGTTTAATTTAGCATTTCAAATATTTTTTGCTGTTTACATTAATATTAATATTTGAGAATTCGTAAATAATTTTTTCACCATAAAAAAATATATTTAGTCATGAAAATAAAAATTTTAGGCTAGAAAATGCTTACTTCACAACAAAATAAAAACAAATTCCACAAAATCCCGCGATATAGCGAAAAATCTGTGATACAAATTTAGATATATTAAATTAAAAAATCCGCGATGAGCGAACCACGATATGGCGAGGGACGACTCTGTGTATATATAGAGTAAACATCCTGTATTCGCGGGGAATGCGTACCACACAGCTCCCCCGCAAATAGCTTAGAACTGCCTATTTTGATAGTTCAAACACAAAAATAAATTCTAAAAATGCTTATACAGGTATTATCCTACTTATGATGGGGTAATGTTCCAAAAAACCCTTCGTTTCTTGGAACAAGCTTATCTCGATTATAGCCTAGCCTACACTAAGGTATTCAGTACCATACACGATATAGTAATTATTAATATCAGCTAATTCTGGAGGTTCCCGCAGAGTGACTTATGATAATTCACTACAAAGAGAAATTGTACAACACACAAGAATTAGCTTAGCCTACACAATGGTATATCGTATAGGCTACATGTAAGGTAGCCTAGCCTACATTATACTGTACTCTATATTCACATAATGTCGTATTATACAAACATCAACATAACGAATATGCATCTTTTCCATGGATCTTTTAAAATGTTATGCTTTAATTCACTGTATCCAATAATACTATATATATTATATTGCTTTTGTATTATAAACTGCGATCATAGAGATCAATGTTTTGGTTTGGAAATCGATTACGTGGTAAGTTTACTTCACCATGCTTAACTCAGTTCAGTGCGCTTTCTGTTTTCACGAAGTTAGCGTAAATGAATCTTTAAAACACTTTATCTATATGCGACGCAAGGTTATTTTTCGTTATACGAAGTGTTTTTAAGTCGAAATATAACTTAAAATATGGCGCGTTGTGAAATTAATTTAGCTATTTTCTTTTTTTTTTTTTTTTTTGTTAATGGATGAGGTTGGCCGTTTGGGGGCATGTTTGTTTGTGTAAAAAAAATCAAGATTCCGTTCGCTATTTCCACTTGATTTCATAACACCAGCTTTACATATTTATCGTTTATCGGCGTAAAAATAGCAGTAATGTGTTCTTTCATGCCCAGTTTTGATTAAAATACTCCTCTCCAATTTTAATTACGGGCGAGTTTCATCCATGTTGGTTACATGCACGATAATTTATAGTCATTAGCAGTTTAATCTATTGTTTTACTAGCTTCAGCTACACTCCAGCTTAAATTTAGCAGTATATATATCTATATATACAAATATATCTATGTATATGTTAGCAATCAACATGCATAATCAGCCATTACCACGCCGTAATGCATTTTGGGAGATGGACTTCAGAGTTTAGCAATAAACATGGCTAAACAGTGAGTCACCTACGCTGTTTCGCCCGGGTTTAGTACTAGTCCCTGGGGGTCAAAATGTATTTCGCTATGTTTAGCACTAGCCCTGGGACTAAATGTCCCAAGTGCATTATTGATGACTGAAATTTCAGTCATTACAAGTTGACTGTACATATCTCTCTCTCTCTCTCTCTCTCTATATATATACATATATATATATATCTCTCTCTCTCTCTCTCTCTCTCTCTATACATATATATACATATACATATATACATGTTATACATACTGTATATATATATATATATATATAGAGAGAGAGAGAGAGAGAGAGAGATACATACATACATACATATATATATATATATATCTCTCTCTCTCTCTCTCTCTCTATATATATATATATATATATGTATCGAGAGAATCCTATTTCCATTTTGGGTCAGTACAAAGGACCATAAACGCATAAATCTCCCAGCCTGTCACAACAAGTCGCCAACCATATCTTCATGAACACACCAGGCACTAACGAGGCGCCAAGGAAATTGTGATCTGGCCGCGCTCTCGAACCATCGAAGGTCCTGCGGCTGCTAGCAGAGTGGAAAACACCTCACCCCCTTGACTCTCGAAGGAGCCCAAGGAAATAAGCCACGCCCACAGGTCAAGCTTCAGATGTTTTGGCCAATCAAATGCCAACAGTGCCAGAGACCTAGAGACGTCCTACAAGGAGCAACAGCTAATAATCAACAGGAATCTTATAACACACCTCCAAAAGTTGAATGAAGCAAGTGGAGGAGGTGCCTCAGGAAAGCAGTGCCTGCCCAGAATATGACGTCATGGTTGACACAAGGGAAGATGGGAGATATAAGGACAGGCAGACAGAAAGGAGACAGAGAAAAGAGACAGAGAGAAAAGTCAGAGAGAGTCGAAATGGGAATCAGTGTAGAAAAGAGCAGAGTCTAAGCAGAGTGGGAAGAGAGAGAGAGAGAGAACTATTCCAAAGTGAGGGGAAGCAGAAAAGACAGAAAGAGAAGAAGTGTGTTAGTGAAGAAAGACTCTCAAACAATAGTCCCCGTAATCTAATTCGTTTAGTCTCTCGAAACCATTATTTTAAAGTCTCGAAACATTATTTTTAAAGTCTCGAAACCATTATCTTAAAAGTCTCGAACCATTAAGAAACAGTTAAGAAACTATAGGTGGAACTGTAAGACAAGAAGTGCAAATAAAGAAGAAAATGGGAAATGTACTTAATCATTTACCCTTTTAACCTGGTAATTTATAATTTATTAACTGTTTTTAAAGAACCACTTGTTCCTGCCATAAATAACTTCCCACGCCGCTCTGGCCGGCATGCTACCTTAGAGTTAGCTCCTTTGAAGGAAAGAACAGGGTCTGATAACATATATATATATATATATATATATTGTATATATATATATATATATATATATACACATATATATATATATATATATACAGTATATGCACACATATAATATATATGTATATACATATATATGTATATATGTAATGTATATACATATGTAAAAATCAGAACACCCACATTAAAACTTAACAAAAAATCAGAAAATGTTATAAAATTGGAAAATGATATGTAAAGGTTTTGTTTTATTACTTTTTATTCAATATTTTGACATTTCTCCATTATTTTTAAGTCGATCTCTTAATCTTTTTGACACAGAATGAGCTAAATATCTAAAATACTGTGCATACACTTCTTCAAACCAAACCTTCCTGATTGCACCCTTCAACATGGGCAAGGATGTTTTCCCTTCTCCAACGGCATTCAGTCGTTGTTTCATGTAGGTCCAGCAGTTTTTTTATTGGGTTTAGGTCTGGTGAATTACCAGATCAATTCAACTTCTGTATATTGTGTTCCTCAAAGGCCTTTTTAGCATCATTTGATTGGTGGCAAGGGGCTCCATCTTGAATAAAGACTCGCATCCGTAACAGATCCCTATAAGGGACAAGTTCGTTCTATAAAATATTAACATGCAGCTCTCAATTCATTGCTGTACTCGATGGAAGAAAATATCAACCACCACTGCCTCCGTATCCAATCGTTGAGAAGACAGAGATTGTTACATTATGGGGAGCTGGGAAGTCCATGAGAGCCATAGCAAAAGAGATGGGCATTGCCAAAAGTAGTCTCCATGTGGTAAAAACGTGCCAAAACAGCCAACTTAGAAACTGCATTGCAACAGAAGAAAGGCTCTGGAAGACCAAGAAAGACAACTTAAAAGGACAGACAGCCTAATGAAAAGGACTGTTATAAAACACCCATCAATGCCAGCAAAACTTTTCAAGTCAAAAAATGACATTTTTATGATAAAATACAGTTTTATATATACTTACCAAGCAATTACATAGCTGCTAGCTTTCTACACAGCAGTCTAACAAAATTCAAATTTTCGCGTGGCGCTGCCATCGCTAGTGTAGGTGACAGGGTCCCGCCTACTTTCAGGACTGATAGGTACAGCTCAGCATAGAGCTTCAATTCATTTGATGTCTAAATGTCCATTGAGGGGAGGAGGGCGGGTTCCGATTATGTAATTGCTTGGTAAGTATACATAAAAATTTATCTTATCGTAATGTCATTTTTATTTAAGTGACTTACCAAGCAATTACGTAGCTGATTCCACATTGCGAGGAGGTGGGAATCATGGATGTGTTCTAATCCAAAACATTATTAAAGATAATGACTGAACTAGATAAGTTGCTAGCACTGGGTCAACGCTTGTTGTACCTTATCTGGTAAGAGAGCTGCTTCAGGTGGGTACCGCCTCTGGTCAACGCTCATCTTAACCTGTAGAGGGCATGGCAGTATTGGCCAAGAGTCGCCCCTACTTCAGTGGGCACTTTGCAGCCATGGAAGTTCACCAACGGCTGACAAAGACAAAAATTAGCGCCCCTCCCCTGGGCATATATCAGAATAAACACAACACTCTCACCACAAACCAAAATTAAGAACCACCAAAGATAGTAGAGGGACAGAGCCCCCCTATGCTTCCTTTCCCAACCACACCAGCCACGGACCGAGGAAGTTGGCACCGAGCGCCCAAATCTTAGCGCTGAACACTCCACAGTCAGAAGATTGATGAAGCAGGCGCCAAGCGAGTTGAAAAAGAGGGGAGCTCTGGGCTGAGTGTGACAGCTTGAACCTCATGAGCTTTGACCACCTTAAGGGAAGATAAAACATCCTGAACTTGAGAATGTACTTCTGTAATTGAACTTCTAAGGAAGAAAGAAAGCGCATTCTTTAACAGAGGGCATAAAGGGTTCTTCACTGGGCACCACAGCTTGTTGGAGGGTGCTCTGATCTTTTCTGGCCCAAGGATGTCTGTTGCACTCTTGATAATGAACGTGCGAGGCCATGGCTTGGATACATCCTCATTCTTGGCGAGAAACCAAGAGAGAGAAAGAGCATGGTGCTTTTCCATTTGAAAAGCCTACTCTCATGCTGAAGGCTTGCCACTCGCTAACGTGTTTGGTGATCACTAGTGCCAAGAGAAAGAGAATCTCCCTAGTGAGATTCTTGAAAGAGGTCGAGCTGAGTTGTTCAAAAGTTGAGCTTATAAGCCACTTCAGCACAACGTCCAAATTCTAGGAGAGAAATCCAGGTTTTTCTAATGTGGAGGTTTCCAAGGAACTGATAAGGTCACTGAGGTCTTAAAACAATAACTTATACCCTTGATGGTAGAGGGAGTCAACTTCCTATTAGTAATCAGGAAAGGTAAAAAGTCAGCTAACTGGCTTATAGAGGTTTCAGAGGACGAGATGTTATTTTGTTGGTACCATCCTCTGAAAACTGACCACTTGGACTGGTAGAAGATCTTTTGCACACAGCAAAAGCTTCTGTAGCTTGCTTCTAAAAGCCTTTTCGCTCTGATGAGGCTCCTGACAGCCTGAAGCCTGTCAGGGCCAGAAAGGACAATTCCTGATGGGACCTGAGGAAGTGGGGCTGTTTGAACAGCGACTGTCTTTGTGGCAGAAGTCTTGGGAAGTCACAGATCTGGAAACCATTTCTTCCTGGCCAGAATGGAGCGATCAGGGAAACTGTTCTGGTGTGAGGAGAAATAGTTAATCACCTTCTTGATCAATCCAAAAGGTGGGAAGGTGTGGATATCCAGGCCCATCCAATACAACAGAATGGCATCCGCAGCCCACACGAGAGGGTTCAGGACGGGGGGGAGATGGGGAGGCATACGATTTCTCGATGTTGTGAAGAGGTCCACAGCTGGTTTGTCTGAAAGTTTCCAGAAATCGTCGCATACAAGGGAGTCCCGAGTCCTCTCCATCAGCAACATCTGATTGCGCGGATTCAATTTGTCTGCAAGGACCTTCATTTTTCCCCGCATGAAGCGAGTAATAATCTTCACCTGGTACTGATCTGCCCAGAGAAGGGGGTCTAAGGAGTGGGTGCACCCTTGTTTGCAGGCATAAGACAGCTCCATGGTGTTGTCCGCATAAATCGCAACTACTTTGCCAGGAATGGCCCTTAGTTCCTTCACATAGATGTGGAGCTCTTTGATCTACAGGCCACATCCTTGAGATCTACTGACTCCCTAGAAGAGCTCCCAAAACCTCCTGAAGCATCAGAACAAAATTCTGGATGCAACTGTAGAAGAGACTCCCCTCTCGAAGGTCCGTCTGCATCTCTGAGGAGGTGGGGGAAAAGGAAGGAGTCTGGTTGGGTTTTCCCACTCCAGCATGCTTTAGATAAAACTGAAGAGGCCTCATGTGAAGCCTGCCCCGCTTCATGAACTGTTCTACTGAGGCCCAGGTCCCCAGCAGACTCATCCACTGAAGCACTGAGCAAGTCCAAGGGGAGCGAAGCAACCAATTGTCAAGTACAGGAACTTTCTTGAATCTGGATGTATCAGGACATGGAAAAAGGCATCCTGCACGCCCAGGGTAACCATCCAGTCACCCTGATGGAGAGAGGACATGACCTATTGACTGGTTTCCCTATGAAATTTGGTTTTCAGCATAAAACTATTCAGGAAGCTGACATCCAGAGCTGGCCTCCAGCACCCCAATGACTTGGGGACCACAATGAGAGAGTATTAAAATCCCTCTGAGTTAAAATCTAAAACCTCCTCTATTGCCCTTTGCGAAGAAGGGGCTCTACTTCTAGAGAAAAAGCGGCAAGCTTCTCGAAGTGGGCCAAGTAGGTAGTCAAGTTGATCGGCGACTTGGATAAGGGAAGTTTTTCATGGAAAGGGCCGGAAAATCCTTTCCTTAATACTTGGACTACCCAAGGCTCTGCCACTCTGCAGCTCTATTCCTCCCAAAAGAGGTGTAGCCTAGCTCCGACTGGGGTGTGAAGGACTGTGTTCTCATTTCTTAGCAGCTGGTTTAAATAAAGACATTTTGGTTGATCTAGACGGAGGTTAATAAACGTTAGATCGGTATGAGGTCTAGATTAAGGTCCATACTTTCCTCCTCAAAAGGGCTGCTGTAGAGGAGAGAAGGACTTGGTTGCTGTTGTGGGAGCTTCCTTAGGCCACTTGGAAAATTGAGCCAGAAGATCCATCGTCAATTTCTTCTGAAGGTCAGAGAGGATCTCTTAACAGCTTGGGGGAAGAGATGAGATCTGCCTGATGGGGAGAACAAGAGAGCTGACTTCTGTGGCGGTGACTCTTTTAGTGGCAAAGGTGCACCGAGGCTCTTGTTTCTTCAAGATTCCCATCAAACACAGGGAGGCGAGCTCGGAAGAACCATCCCTGTGCAAGACAATACTCCAAACCAGTCAGAAAAGAATTCTTTTGCCAAGACCATACAATCCTCGATTTTTCTAGCTAAAGCCCCCATCATCCAATCAAGGAAGCAAAAAATTTCTCAAAAAATTTCTGATACCTTGAACAGATTCTTGGCAAGAAGGTCCAGTTCAGGCGACAAGAAGGAAATCTTGGCTGTGGAGAACGCACAGCGACGAGTGGCGTCAACCAAACTGGAGAAAACCCCCTGGGAGGCGGTAGAGACTCCCAAGGAGGGAGCTTCCCCAGTAGCATAGAATCAATACTTTTCTTGAGTAGTTTGAAGGAGGCTCTTGGTCCCTTCTCTTCATGGCCAGCCACTTGTCCACTTCTCGAAATACTTCCTTTGAAGAGGAGGAAAGTACTAGCTTGGGGAGGCAAACGACGACAGTTGTCCGTTTCCTCATGAGAAATGTTGAGGCTGGGGAACCAGGAGCAGCAGGCTCGAAGAAATTTGGAAAATTTGTCAGAAAGAATCTTAGCAGTGACGAATAAGCATACAAAGGAGTGGTATCTTGTTCCTGTTCATCCTCGTCAGAAGAGACAGGGGATAAGGTAGGTGTCCTTGCTCTTGGAAACGACAGTTTCTTCTTTAAAAGCCCATAAGTTCCTCAAGCTGACACTTAATCAGGCTAAAGCAGCATCTTCCTGAACTGATGAAGAAGGAAGAGGCACCAAGTGCCCCACTCTTTGATGCCAAGCTGTCTAAATGTTGGGGCGCTAAACACTCCACACAGTTGGCGCCGAACGTTCTGAAGGCAATCGAGCGCCACACCACACAATCGAGTGCCCAAATGTTACGCCGGCAGTCGCGCAAAGCAGGTGCTGCTAGCCGAAGAGGGGCCGCCTAAGCTGAGTTTGTGTTTAGCAGATGGTGACGGGCGCTTACTGGAAGTATCATGTCACTTAAAGACGAAAATGGGCACTCGTGACTCGAAAGAGGTCCAGGACTATCCCAAGAAGGTTGATGATGAGCAGAAGAAGCGGCAGCAGGAGGAAAGGCGAAACTGCAGGATGGCTGACTAACACTAACCTCCTAATATCTCTTGACAGAAGGAGGGGAGCTGTCTGCCACATCGAAAATGATATTTTTATGATAAAATAAAGTTTGTTCATACTTACCTGGCAGATATATATATAGCTGTATTCTCCGAAAGGGACCGACAGAAATTCAAAAACTTACGGCACACGCAGATGGGCCAGGTGGTTAGTACCCATTCCCGCCGCTGGGAGGCGGGTATCAGGAACCATTCCCATTTTCTATTCAGATTTTCTAGAAACTAGAACTACTGTCTCCTGAGGGGAGGAGGGCGGGTACTATGATTATAAGAGAGCATCTGTTAGGTGGGCATGAACAAACTTTATTTTATCATAAAAATATCATTTTGTTCATGACACTTACCTGACAGATATATAGCTGAATCCCACCATTGAGGTAAGAGACAGAACAGGATTTAGAAACAAACTATGCAGGCGATTGACGCCTGGTTCTCACCTGTTAGCATTGCTGACTTCGTGATTACTGTCACCCAAGCCTGCTTCGCTTTACTAGAAAACTCCAGAGGTAGAGACCTATAGAGCTGGTGGAATCTAGATGATCTGTCAACGGGGCGAGACCACAATGACTAGACCATGACCTACTTATGAGGGTAAGCGACAAACTAACAACCACCTGACCAAGCCTAGTTACTGCTAAAAAAGATTAACATAACCAAGGACTGGGGCGACTCACCACTGGTGGAGACTCAACGACCATAAAAACAACACAAAAAAAATATTAAAAAAAAAAACAAAACTAGCGAGATGAGACGCTTTCTGTTCCCAAGATCTATTTGCGGAAACGTAAGGCCCTAGCGCACAGCAATTCTCATAAGACGTCTTCACTTCTGTGAGATAATGAGAAGCAAAGACCGAATTGCTTCGCCAAAAAGTGGCACCCAGAATGTCATTGAGAGACTGGTTTTTCTGGAAGGCCACTGAGGTAGTTGGGAATGGCTCCCTACTTCGTGAGCCTTAACCTTCAAAGTCTTCAAGCCCTGCCTAGCACTGGAACATGCCTATGATGGTGCTTCGTAGAAAGAACGCCAGGGCATTTTTCGAGAGAGGTAACTCAGGCCTCTTAACGGAGCACCAGAGATTGCTAGAAGGACCTCTACAATTCTGGGTCCTCTGCAAATAAAATTTTAGAGCCCTGACATAGGGTTCTCTCAGGTTTTGTCCAGGATGTCCGGCCAAGCCCTTAATTCCTGAAGGACCTGGGCCAAGGGGTAGACGGGTTCTCATTTTAGCAAGAAAAATATGGCCCAGAGAACAGACAGCATCAGGCTTGAAACCTATAATCTTGCTGAACGCTTGAAAGTTCACGAACTCTCTCGCGCTGCCAGAGCAGTTAGGAAAATAGCTTTCTTTGTTACATCTCTGAAGGAAGCAGAATTTAAAGGTTCAAACCTCGACATCAGGAATTTTAGAACTATATCTAAATTCCATATGCAACTTAGGGAGGCTACCTAGACGTCTCAAAAGACCTAAGAAGACTATGAAGGTCTTTATTAAACCGATAAGTTCAGGCCTCTATGCCTGAAGACCGTTGACAGCATACTCCTATAGCCTTTGATGGTCGGACTGCTCAAATCCTTTCTCAGATATAAAGGGAAGTCTGCTATCTGGGAAAGAGGTCGGGTGGAGGAAATTCTCAAGTTTACACCACCTCCTGAAATGATCCACTTGGACTGGTACACTGCACTGGAAGAGGCCTCCTGGCGTTAGCGACGCTCTTAGCCACTGGTCTAGAAAAACCTCTCGCTCTGAGCAACTTCTCGATAGTCTGTATGCAGTTAGACTCAGAGCGGGAAGGTTTTTGTGGTACTCTCTCAAGTGGGTTGTTTGAGAAGATCTGTTCTCAAAGGAAGGTTCTTGGATAGTCTACCACGAGATATGACCTCTGGGGAACCATTCTGCTGAAGGCCAAAAAGGAGCGACAGTCATTCTCGTCCCTTCTGAGGCTACAAACTTTCTGACGACTTCTGCAGAATCTGAATGGGGAAAGCGACAGATCCATCCCTTTCCAGTCCCAGAGAAAGGGCGCCCATTGCAAGGGCCCCCGGGTCGAGAAACAGAGAGCAGTAAAGGGCAGCCTTGTGGTCCTTGGAAGTCGCGAAAACGTCCACCAGGGGACGTCCCCAAAGCCTAAAGATCCTGACACACTTCATGCTCAGAGTCCATCTGTAGGCAGCAGCTGATGTTGTCGATTGAGAAGGTCAACGAACATTTCTCGACTCCCTGCAACAAAACGAGTGAGAAGCGTCACCTGGTGAGAATGTGCCCAAAGCAGGATCTCCTTGGCGATCAGGAACAGGGACCGGGAATGAGTACCTCCCTGTTTCTTGAGGTACGCCAGGGCCGTGGTGTTGTCGGAGTTGACTTGAATACCCGACCTGCAATCTCTGATCCTGGAAGAACTGAAGAGCCAGAAAAATCGCTTCAGTTCTTTGAGATTTATGCCAGGACACCTGTTCCCTTCCCAGGTGCCTCACACTTCTCCCCAGTGTTGCTCCCCACCCACATGACGGCCGGAAAACAACACCAGGGTCGGGGCCTGAAGATAGAGAGACCCTCTGCCAACTTTACAGGATCGAGCCACCACCGAAAGATGGTCCTTGACGGAGAGATCCTGAGAGACCTGTCTAAGTCCTCCTTGTTCTTCCAAAGGTCTGCAAGAAAGAACTGTAGGGTCTGAGATGCACCCCAGGGAAACAAACTTCCAGTGATGAAATGGTCCTCAGCAGACTCATCCATTCCCTCACCTCCAGCATGCTCTTTCCCTCTGTGAAGGCTGAAACTTTTATCACAGTGCTGGGATTGTCCTGGGATGGAAAAAGGCCTGAAAACTCGCTGAATCCATCCGAATCCCCAGATAAAGAATGGACTGAGAGGATCAGATGAGACTCTCTAAATCTGAAATGGCAGTCCCAGGGGACTCTGGGCCAGTTCCAAAGTCGAATGCAAGTCCTCCCAGACACCTTGAGCTGACGTGGCTCTGATGAGCCAGTCGTTCAGATAGAGCGATATCCCCATCCGGCAAGATGAAGCCACCGGGCAACGTTCCTCATCAGGACAGAAAACCATAGGAGCTGAACACAGACCGAAACAGAGCTCTGAATTGGTACACTCTTCCCCTTCAGGACAAACTCAAAAACTTTCTCGATTGAGGATGAATGGGGACATGAAAACATTTGTCCTGAAGGTCGAGACCATCCAATCGCCTCTGGTCGCAGTGCATTGATAACCGACTGAGGCGCTCCATTTTGAACTTCTCCTGATTTATTAAAGATTCAGTCTGCTGACGTCCAGGACTGGTTCCACCCTGACTGTTTTAAACCAGGAAGAGACGGTTGTAAAACCTGAGACTCCAGATCCAGGACTCGCCTATTGCTCTCTTCTGAATCATCATCTTCCAGCAGATCAAACTAAAAGGATCTGCTGCTTCTTCCGCCTGTAAGAAGGCTTACAGATCTCTGGGAGTAGAGGACAGGGGGGGGTTTTCGAGGAACGGGATCCTGTAACCTTTTTTGATCACATTGAGGGACCAGGAATCCGCCCCTCTTACCTTCCAGGCTTCCGAAAACAGGAGAAGCCTGGCTCCTACTGGTGTCTGGAGGTGAGAAAATCACTTGCCCTTTGGGAAGAAGGGGCTCCGCCTCTGGAGAGACCTCTTCCTCGCGAAAAAGGTCTAGAGGAGGAAGATCTCCCACGAAAGGGCTTCTGTCTCTTCGGGGGAAGTCCTTGCGAAGACGTAGAAGGGACACTAGGACGTCTGGAAGATTGAGCAAGGAGATCCTGAGTAGCCTTCTCCTTAAGGCTGGAGGCGAGATCCCCGATGCTGCCAAAGAGATGGCTAGAAGAGGGGCAAAAGTAACTCCAGCCTCTGAACAGGAGAAACTGGATCTAAGTAGCGAAATTGCAGTACAAAGCCTCCTTCTTAGGAGGGTTGTACCAAAACAGTTCATCATGCCTATCCCTGACGGCCTTGTCCATGCAACGACAGTACACTGGACAGCTCCCCAGAGAAATAGAGTCCTGACTACTTAGCTCCTTAAGTCCAAGGCCCCAAGCACCAGTCCAGAAAGTTAAAAACCTCCATCGACTTGAAGAGGCCTTCAGATGGTGGTTTGTTTCAGAAAGAGTCCAAGACACCTTTAGCTGAAGAAAGAAGAGACCTTTGACGCATCCACGAGGCTCGTAAAATCACCTTGAGAGGAAGTAGAAGGAACTCTAGAGCCAATTTCCTCTCTCCTGCCTCATACCATACCCGCTTTCCTGCACAATCTAGACGGGGAGAGCGAAGGAAGATTTCCTGAGACTTCCTATCTTCCATCCATGCATTGACCTCTGAGAGCTTTTCAGAACAATCTAAGTCTTCATTTGTAGGGAAGTCGGGCGGAGCTTCTCACCAAGAAGCTAACTGCGAAGGAGGGGAAGCGGAGCAGAAGGCTGAAACTTATCAGGAAAGCCCTGCATACTAGCTAAAATCCTGTAATCGAGAAAGACGCAAAAGAGGGGCTCACCAGCAGAGTCCGACTCCCGAGACAAATCCGCTCTCTTCGACAGGAGCGACAGGAGAGTCTTCCGGGCCAGAGAGAACAGCACCTTGGGTCCATGACCCAGAGACCTCTTCTTCTCGTGGAAGAAGCAGAAAATTCAGGGAACAACTCGGTACAGGAGCCGCCCTGCCGAAGGTCCTGATGAGCGTCCTGACGAGCGTCCTGACGAGCGTCCTGACGAGCGTCCTGATGAGCGTCCTGACGAGCGTCCTGCTTCGAAAGCAGCCGAGCGTCCTGAAGAGCGTCCTGTCTTACAAGCTGCCGAGCGTCCTGACGAGAGTCCCGACAGCGAGCCAGCTCTTTGACGAGTCCTGGAGAGCATCATGGTGGATCGGAAAACGAAGCGCCCTGGTGGGCGCCCCGCCGAACGCCAAACGAGCGAAGCAGGAGGAGAGGCAAGAAGAGCGTCTTGGCGCGAACTTCACTAGCAGCAAGCCGAGCTGCAGGAGCGCCCCTGATCAACCAGCGAGTCACGACGGGCAAGGAGAGCTGATGATCCGCAGAACGATGAGGTGACCACGACAGCCGCAGGAGAGACAACGAGCGAGGTTGAGAGGAGACCTCTTAGATCTTTTAACAGGCAGCCTACAAATCTCGCGCGCCCACGCAGGCTGCTTCTCCTTAGCAGCGAGAAGGGAAGCTAACTGCCGCTGCATATCAAGGATAAGACGCTTCGAAGGAGAGGAAGCCCTCTCAGGAGAAGGGCTGCTCTTATGAGAAGAAGAGGGGGAAGGAGACGTCCTCCTCCTTCTACCAAGAGCGACAGGCTCTTCTTGGTGCGGTTGGACGCTCAGCAATGTCCCCTCCGAAGAAATCCCAACCCTTTCAAGGCGGCAAACTTCGCAGCCAGTCGGGAGAAGAGTCCAAGGCACGAGAAAGAGGAGAAGAAGCGTCCTCCTCAACGCGGCTCCTCTTGAAAGGACGAGAGTCCAACCGGAGAACGTGACCTCCCTTATGGAGGACGCCCGGAGGACGAAAAACAACTCTGGCGATCCGTATGGCACGATCCTGGCAGCCTGGGAGATGCCAACAAGGCCTGCCAAGGGACGCCAGATCGGGTGGGGGTCCCCGTAACCTCTTTGCGGCTTTCGACATGCCCATTCCCTAAGTCCTGGGAGTTCGGCAGAGGTCTAGGATCAGAGGCATTATAGGGTCGACCTTGACGCTCCACAACACTGTGGATCACTACACTTCACTGCACTTCATCGCCACATCCAGACTCCAAGGTACGAATGGAGTCTGTAAAATCTGCAGAAGGGCATTACCTCCTTCCGCAGACGCAACTACAGGAAGAAGGTGACTTACAGGGAAAGGGAGAAGCATTAGTAGGGTTAACAGGAGATAAAATTAATACCCTGACTCCCACCTACCGACATACCCTGGAGTGAAGACTCCTCCTACACGATCACGCCTAGCTTAAGTGTAACGTAAGAATCGTGACGCTCCAATCAGAATCAGCAACGATTCACACTCCTTTGCAGCGATCATCCCAACATACAGACATGCCCTCTGGCATCTCATGCATACTGTGAGGGCTCAATGGGCTTTCTCTTTGCAGCCTCACCTTACACTCCTGAACAACACAAACTCCCAAACTAGCAGAACTAGATCCACATCTCGTTCAAGGAAAAGCCAAAACCAAAATCAAAACAGTCCAAAGAAGGGCATGCCTATCCACAAAGCCAAAAGTCCAAATACCAAAAGACAATCAGAATACTTAGTGGAAAGTTTACGAAATCCATCTAAGGAGGTATTGGCAACAGGTGTTGACAACATCGGCGAGCAGAGAAAATCTGGAATAGAAATGGAATGGTTCTGATACCGCCCCAGCGCGGGAATGGGTATCTAACCACTCGCCCACCCATGCAGCCAGAAGTTTGAATTTCTGTCTGTCCCTTTCGGAGAATACAGCTATATATATATCTGTCAGGTAAGTGTCATGAACAAATGTCTTTTCAAAGGCCGAGAGACAGAAGATCGACACAGCTGACACCTCGCGTCCGGCAAAGAATCTTTCGAATCCGATGACAGACAAGAAACACTGAACGAGAAAACTTTTCAATGGTGCTCTGTTGTAGCCTGGGACCGTGCAACAGGCTCAACGGAGGGGGCAACTGCCCATGGGCAAACCCCACTGGTTTCCCTTCGACCTCCAGTATGTCTTCTCCCAGGTGTGGGGGAACAGGACAGTGACCTTCTACTAGGGGACAGACAGCCACCTCCTTAACACTCACAACACTGTCACTGGACGCAACACTGACACTTGGCCATTTTTAAAACAAAACCCCAAAGAGGGAGCTAATTCCATAACGGTGTTGGCTAATGATTCAAAATTGTTATTAAATCCTCGCTATGAGACTGGCAACAGTGATGGGATCAGAAGCATGGGAACCTGGTAAAGGTGTAGGAGGGCAAAGGATGAAAGACATAGCATGAATCAGAGGAGAAGAGAGAGTTATCTTCTACCACATTAGGTAGAGGAGAAATCTCCTGACTAGCTCTATTATTGGCTCTAAGGGCCACCCTCCTTTTCCGATCAATCCTGACACCCTGGACAAGTAAGCTCTCTACTACAATCCTGCCCCCTACACTTGACACATTTAGTGTGCAAGTCAGAAGTCACTTTATTAAGTCTAATTTTACACCCCTCAATGCAATAACGAATGCTTGAAGAGCTGGAGTTCGACGATTTGTCTATCTTTAGGAATAACGTTAACTAACGATATTACTCAGATATTACAAAGATAAAAAAAAAAGCCACCACAGAAAAATGCGAGAGAATGCATCACCAAAAATGCAGGACAAAAAACCCAAAAAGATGAAGCAAGCACCGACTGCACAAGCCTATCGACATTAATCGGGAGCCGGCAGAAAACAAATTGAAGCTCTATGCTGAGTTGTACCTACCAGTCCTGAAAGTGGGTGGGACCCTGCCACCTACACCAGCGATGGAAGCACCAACGCGAAAACTTGAATTTCATTTGACGGCCATGTAGAAAGCCAGTCGCTTTGTAATTGCTTGGCAAGTCACTTATATAAAATTCCATTTTACTTGGTAATGTGCTGGTAAGAAGGTAAGGAGCCCCATTGGATCAAATCGCTATGCACAGTCAAAACTGTAGAACATCCTGGTTACGTGATGGTTTGGGGGTTTTTCAGTGGATACGAAGTCAGTGGTAGTTTATATTTTCTTCCATCAAGTACAGCAATGAATGGAGGGCTGTATGTTAATATTTTAGAGAACGAACTTGTCCCTTATAAGGATCTGTTAGGGATGCGAGTCTTTATGCAAGATGGAGCCCCTTGCCACCGATCAAATGATGCTAAACATGTGTTTGAGGAACACAACCAAATGATGCTAAACATGTGTTTGAGGAACACAATCAAATGACGCTAAACATGTGTTTGAGGAACACAATCAAATGATGCTTAAAGTGTTTGAGGAACACAATCAAATGATGTTACACATGTTTGAGGAACACAATCAAATGATGCTAAACATGTGTTTGAGGAACACAATGGCTAGAAGTTGAATTGGCTCAGACTGTCGGACTTAAACCTAACAGAAAACTGTTGGCATATGAAACGGCGACTGAATGTCGCTAGAGAATAGAAACATCCTTGCCTATGTTGAAGGATGCGACACGACGCTTTGCTCTGATAATGCAGCATTTTAAAGATGTAGCTCATTCTATGACCAAAAGATTAAGAGATGTACTTAAAATTAATGGAGAAATGTCAAAATATTGAATACTGTAAAGGTAATACAAGTATTTAAGGCATAACAAAACTCACTGATTATTTTCCATTTTTATAATATTGTTCTGATTTTTGTTAATTTAAAGTGGGTGTTTTAGGTTTTTTTGCAGGGCCTGTATATGTAAATTGTATGTATGTATGTATATATGTATGGCTTAGTATGGGTTAAGGCAGGCCCACAAGCCTTGGCAAGAGAGGAGAGTTGGCAATCATCAGTCAGGGTTGGCTTTATGTAATCCCCAAGGAACACTCCTGGGTAAGTGAAGGCTTCTTCTTAATCTCAAAATTTAATTATACTCCAGCTGAGCTCCCTCGCTTTACTGGCTACAGACCTCTTTCCTTAATCTGCAGGTATGTGCCAACAATGCCACCCAAAAGCAATGCCCTAAGCAACATACGAAGCCTTATAAAGCGAAAGTGGCCTCCATCCGAGTTTAGTTCAGCTCAGTTGACCCTCAACCAGGGAAACCTCTGCCTGGCTGAGCCCCCAGCTGTGGGGTTGTGGACCTCACATTTTCTCACACTGGCTTGATTGTGCCATTCCTGGATGCCGCTGATAAACTTCTGGATCATCTCACTGTACATAGAGAAAAGCAATAGAAGCAAAGATAGCATGGGCTCAGAAGGAAAATTGGTTGGCCAGTCTTTTCTGATTCGTTTTCATCATCTCACTCACATTTCATAGCTTGAACAGCTACTTGCTATACCCGTGTGTAATTCCTTGAACAGTGCATACAGTAATTCTCACCCATTGCTAATAAGTGAGCAGAGTAAAGGAATACCCTCCAATTTTTGCATTATCTCATTCATAGAGACTGTAATCTGGTAATAGTTTTATCTGGAATTGTCTCATTTCCTAAAGTGTTAGCAGTGCAGTTACCTATGTAGCCGTGCCTCTGTGTTCCTGATTGCCTGAAGAAATCCACCCATACCGAGGCTGATCGAATTTCAGTAGTGACTGACTCAGGGACCACTTACAAGTGTCCAGTATTCATAAATTTGGTGCGTTGTCATTCACTCAGCAACTGCTGCTGTGTCCTCTTTCCATTTGTTATTTTAGTAAGTGTCAAATTTTTCCCTGTAATTTCATCCTTTTGTGTGTGTAAATGATAAACTAATGTTAAGAAACACACTTCACTCTGGCGACCTTTCCAATTAGTAAGTAATTCTTTTAATTATTCTGTTTATGAGGGTTTTTGCAAGGCTAAGATTATTAATTTAAAATAAAATATGCAGTCAACCCCATAATAATCCATGGCATTGACGATCTTGCCAGCACGTTGCTAAATTAATGGGAATTAGATTTAACATAAAAATTCAAGTGAAATCACCCCGTCCCCTTCTTTAGCAATTGAGACGAAAAAAAGAAAGTATATCTTAGTTTTACCAGACCACTGAGCTGATTAATAGCTCTCCTAGGGCTGGCCCGAAGGATTAGACTTAACGTGGCTAAGAACCAATTGGTTACTTAGCAATGGGACCTACAGCTTAATGTGGAAACCGAACCACATTATAGCGAGAAATGAACTTCTATCACCAGAAATAAATTCCTCTAGCTCTTCATTAGCCGGCCGGAGAGTCGAACTCGGACCTACCGAGTGCAAGGCCACAACTCTACCGACTCGCCCAACAAAGAGCTTTAATTGAGACGAACCTGATAGTGCAACTCTTACAGGCAACCTGAACCAGCCAGAAGGTAACGGGAGCGAACCAGTATTTAATTAGTTTATCTAACGACAGTAGGCAGACAATTAGCAATTTAATGCACATTTTGACTTTGTGATTAGAAAAGGGAATTCCATTAGGGAGAGCGACAGCAAACGCAAGTAGCAGCGGAGTGTGTTAAATTTAGCGACGCATGAATAAAAATCTGCAAATTCTTCACAGTGACAGGAGCACTGCCGGTCAGGAGTAGTGAGCTAACAAGTTAAGAGTTTTCTTGCCATTTGCATGTCGGCACACCTTGCATGAAATTAGCTAGCCTTGAGCAGTAGTAGCCAAAACAATATGCAGCTGTGAGGTAGTAGCCCAGAATTACCTAACTGTGATCAGTGAATAGCAAAAAATTAGCTAGGTGAGCTTAGTGCATGTAATCTGAGAGAAAAGTGCACAATTTCTCTTCGAATTAGGACCGTGGAATTTGACGACCAAGAGCGCAGAATATATCACGACTGGCATCTCGCCCTCTGCTTCACTGCTAGACTTATTCATTCCTTTTCATTATTAACATAACATATGTCCGTAAGCCATTCGCACAGAGACTGGTATACTTAAATTAGTGTCTCGTAATTAAAGAGTTTTGTTTGTTTGTCTTTGTGTGTGCAGGCATACATTTTCATACAAGCGGCTAGTAACCACTGAAGTTCACTCCCTCCACCACACCCCCAACCACATGCATAATGTTTGGCCTTGAACTGTCATAACAAGACAGCCACCTTGAAGCAGCAGTCAGCTGTCAGACGCAACCTAGAACTGTCATAACGAAGCCACCATCTTAGCACAACTGTTATCTGTCAAAACACACCACTGCGCTGTCATTCCCTTCATAATATGCAATGCCTTTATATTTGCACAAGTAATTACCGTAATGTAACGGAAGTCTTTTCACTGTAGCCTGAAGGTAAACACGCCCTTATAATTATTTCAACTTGAGAATGGAGTCATTCTTCATTTATAAAAAATGCAAACTTCACATACCCATTTATACACTACAAGTATTCCATCTGTGAAGAGATTTTTTTCTCAAGTTATTCCTTGTCACCCATCATTGTTGGGAACATGTGTCAATATGCCTGGCTATATGAGTTGATTTAAATATATCCATTGCATTTACATAACCAAGTGCTTCGAGTCAGCAAACTTGAGTTTACGTGTCAGATATTAATCTCTGGCATCACGTTTTTTTAAAGCCAATGTTCCGGTGAGTGTTGATTTTCTGCTACGCCTTAGACAAGTGAATATAATTACAGGCAGTGTCCGGGATTACAATGGGCTCAGCTTCCAACATTCCGAGCTTACCACGTTCTTCAAATATATTCATCAAAAATTATTTCCCGGGTTACATCGCATGTTCCGGGTTTACGACACCGATCCAACAGAAGAAATATGGCTCCAAAATGGCGGAATGGTAAAAATTTGGAGGTTAATATGATGAAAAACGTAATAAAAATGCAGATTACGTTGTTTTCAAGACACACAAAGGATTAAAAACAAGGTTTTCTAACGATTTTTTACAATATTTCAGGTTACAACGATTTTTGGCTTACAACTCGGCATTGGAAAGGAACCCCGTCATAAACCGGCAACTGCCTGTATTGCTTTAAGTAAAGCAAAGCCACTGAACATAGTAAGCAGCATTTTACCAGGGTTTTCCAGTCTCATATATATATCGCAATTGGGAACTTTACAAACAACTGGTAGCTGGTTTTTTGTGTGTGTTACTACACACCCTAGCCTCGAGCTCACTGTCACCCTGGAAGTCCATTTACTTATTTAATCTGTTCTTATTGAACACAAATCTTTATTTATAGCCAGCTCTGTCCGTGCCTGTTAAGCATTTATGTGTTTTATTACAAAAAATATGTACGTATGTGCGATAGTCCACTATGTGCCATTTACTTAGTTGCTTTAAGCACTCAGCCTCTGTATGATTGGACAGACTACTGATCGCCTCATGTAAGCTTAACCTAACAGTTCTTCATGATGTAGCTGTGCCTTTGTGTTTCCGATTACCTGAAAAAATCTGCCCATGCCAAGGCTGATAGAATTTGAGTGCCGATTAGCTCAGGGACCACTTACAACTATCCAGTATTTGTAATATATACTGTATATACATACATACATACACATACACATACACACATATATATGTATATCTATGTATGAATAATATATATGTATATATATATATATGTATGTATATAGGTATACATATATTTATATGTATATATATATATAAATATATATATATATATATATATATATATATATATGTATACTATATATACGTACACACACACATATATATATATGTATACCCTGTATATACATATGTACATATATATAAGTATATAAATATAAAGAGCTGTTGCCATTGCACATATCCATAAATTAATTTCTTACTGATGTTTGCAATTATATTTTACAGCCTTGAAAATGCGACTTGGAATTTGTCGCGAAACGTTGGCACTGGAAATAAACTGTTAGAGGATGAGGATGCCTTTCCCTATTACTTCCTTCGTGATGTATACTTCAAGCCTCAGCTCTGGCCGTTGTGTGAAAAAAAAAAAAATTAATATATATATATATATATATATATATATTGTATATATTTGTAATATATATGAACGTACAAGCTGTATTTGTAATATATATACAAGCTATATTTGTAATATATATATATACATACATATATATATATTTGTATATACTGTATTATATATATATATATATATATATATACATACATACATACAATATTACATATATATTATTTGCATATACTGTAATATATATATGTATATATACATATATATATATATATATATATATATATATTGTTACGCAGTAGGTCTTGCTGATCATGTATTATTCAATTTACGTAGTTTTCACGCCCTGCAACCAAGATTACACGTAACCTGCCACTTGAAGCCGAAAGTTAACCTCAACGACAGTCGTTAATTAGCCAAAGGTCGCCAGTTAAGGGTAATTAACCTTAACAAAATATTTGAGATGAATTTGATTTTAAACGCAACGGTTCTTCCAAACATTCGGACGCGAGGCATACAAAGCATCGAGATTTAACCTGATTTTGCTTACCCTAAATCCTAGGTATTTTACTGGAATAACGGGGTTGAAGCAATATAACAATGAGGCTTAATCTAGACTTCAAACACATATACAGTAAGTGGGGATGAAAGGGGGAACAAAGAAATGCGAATACAGAAAAAGATAAAAGAAATGGGTTAAGTTTTAACAAAAAGCGATTTTACTCTTAGGGGATCTAACGCTAGCGCACTCCAACACCGCTCGGGGCTCTAATTGCTTCTTCACTTCACTGATAGATAATAGACAAAGAAAAGAGAAGAGGCCCGCTGGACATGTGGTCTCTCCGAATGCTCCAGTCTTCTGCACTTCCTGACCGGCCGAAATGCACAAACAGTCACCCCAGGTCCACGTTTAAAAACATCTGCCAAAGAGACAGGCAGGAAGGAAAAAGGACTCAGGGACCACCCATTCTTAAGGCTGATAGGGAAATCTTTCCTATAGGTAAAAGGTCTAACTTACCTATCCCGTTTCTCCAACGGACGCTAAGGTTTGAACTGGAAGACGACCCATATAGACAACGGCCTTTTCCCGGGTCTCAGTCAGGCTGATATTTCTCATCCCTAAATGTTCGAAAGCTTAACAGCGTGAAATATTTATAAAAGCTCCCCTTTAAGAGGGCCTTCTTACCCTTTTCGCGTGAAGGTCTATACTACAAGCTGTTCGCCTCCGTAGGTTACTTCCTTCCCTGAGCAGATTAGTCCTGGTTAGCCTACCTAGCTATGCAGAACTACCTAACCCTAGATAGGATATGAGCTATAATCACTACTTAACCTAATCTCTAATAGTACTAGAAGGTGCCTGTTATTATGCAGGCTACTTCCTACAATCATGATGTGTTTTAGATCTACTAGTGGTACATTCCATGATATCTCCCTAGCCTAACCTATCCTAACCCGACCGTAGCACCAACATAAGAGCACGGTTCTAACTAAATCACAACTTGGTCGGCGTTTCAATACACTAATAATTACTAGTTAATTCATGAGGTTGCCTCATATGATAAAATGGTGCCACCTCACTGAGGTCTTAGGCTGATGCGTGTCACGAGCATCGCGGCTCGTTTCACAATAGTTAAGATTACTGAAATTAGTTATGCTACTTACATGATTACCGCGTTCGGGTGGTAAGTGGAAGGAACAAGGTTACTAAATTGATGTACCGTACTTTAAGGCGGCCTAGGCTAGGTACAAGTAAAAGGAAGAGATCACACTGGCTACCTTCTCTGGGCAAGGGGCCAGGATCACTCTTAGATGTTAGGGCACTGTGCCGAGAGGGCACTAGTGCCAGGAGGAGCTTATAGCCCGCAACTACTGGGCTCTCTTCCGCCTCTCTTCTTCTTCTTTTCTCTTCGGGTTCCTCCTGGCTCATCAGTGGTAGCTAGCCTAGCAGGTGATGAAAGCACTGACTCCGGGACAGGCCAGAAGGGCCATGGGCGGGTCATGGGCACCAAAGCAAGTGGAGGATTCTCATCCGGCTGCCGCGACAACCGAGCGAGCTTATCTTCGACTTATCCGAGGATGCCAGTTCCTGGTCTTCTGGCGCGAAGGGGTACTATTACCTCTCCAGGGTTCATCTCTGAGCCAAATTTCAGCAAGAATCTTTGCAAAGAAGAAGTTTCGCTGAGGCCTCCAGTCGTGCTGGCGATCAACTGCATGGGGAATCCTAAATCTTCCCGGAGGAGGATTCGCTTTATGATTTAGAATCTCGCATAGCCTTTTCCATTGGTAGCTCAACGTCCGTGGCGACGTGAGTTCGGCACTGCTCAGTGCTCGCGGCGGCACTGGCAGCAGTTGAGGTCAGGCATGCTCTGATGAGGGGTCCGAGGTGCAATACCGCGGATCGACTTGTGGTTGGCTGGGCGCAGAGATTCCTGCCCCAGCGGGAGATCGAGCTCCTCGGTGAGTTTTGTTCAAGGCCCGCTGGGCGTTGCTTGTTTGGGCAGCCTCCCACTTGTGGAGTGGTTCGCCCGCTGCACGCCCTGCAGCGGTACTGCTCTCCTGAATCTCTTCGCGGGAGGGGAAGATCTTGGTGGCCAGCTCACATTGGAGAGGGCTAGCCTGAAATAGGTTAAGGCGCCTTCCGCTGACCACTTTGGTGGGCGAAGGTGAGGTTTGTCATTATTGGCATATAACTGGGGCCTCCGTGGAGGAGGTAACGGGCTTCCGCAGAGAAGATCCTTTTCTTTTTTTGACTAATAAGAAGACCACTCCGGCCGAATTTCCACCTACCACGCCAAGGCGGGGCATCGTGCCCCAAGGTGTCATTACCTGGAGTTGGACCGTAAACGGTAATGGTGTGGCTCCTCATCCACTTCATTTCCCACCGCTGCTTTCTTCACAACTACAGCACCAAGCGTACCTGGGCCCTAGTGATCAGGCTAATGTCTGCCGCAGTGTCTACTGTGACCGAAGGGTCACGGGCAGGCTAGTGCTCAAAGAGGGGCCACCGAGATGTACTGGGTTTCCAGTCTCTCGCAAAGGATCCGTGTACCAGCCGCAGAGAATGAAGTGCTGATTAGGTTGACAAATTTGCAGGTGGGGACATGATGGACAGGTCGGAGATCCAGCATTGTAGTGGCTAGCAGCCCCACAGGATTTGCACGGGCTTTCTTTTGATGGGCTCGGTGGCCTGCAGTAACTGTTGAGGAGAGGGCTGGAGCGGGATAATCGGGAGCGGAGTTCTGCTGGTAGGGCCAGCTGCTTATTAGTGCCGAGTTTGTATCGGCACTCAGCTTCAGCGTGGCCCCTTCTGCAGAAGGCACAGTCTTGCTAGGTGCCCATTTTCGGGCGAGTGGAGTTCGAGAGGTAGCCGGAGGGGATGATTCGCCGAGAGTAAAAGTATGCGACTGATTGAAAGTTTCCTACGAATCAGCCATGCAACAAGCTTTCCATATGTGGAGGCTGTTTATCGTTGGCATATACAGCAAGGGCCCTGGCAACATTGGAAAAAGGTCTTCTAGCATGGTCCGATTGAAGAGATCCTCAAACGTCATGCAGGCCAAGGAGTCGACCAGCGCGTACCGGACTGGGTTTTGTGACATGCCCATTCTGTCCAAGACCAGCCGACTTCCTTGGCAAGACCTCGGAACCGTTGTCTCCATTTTTCTGGGGTTATCTCGTAGGCCTTGGTAATGACTCTACGAACTTCTGCCATGTTGCCTCTCTGGCTCTTCTCCAGTGAGCGAAGCGCTGCCTTGGCTTTTCCCTCCATATGCTTGGCTAGTATTAAGGCTCTCTCCGTCTCCGTGGTGCTGTAGTTATCGAAAAGAGCCTCGATCTCCTCCAGCCATGCTTCTGGCTCGTCCTCAGTCCACTTGGGGACTACAGAATTGATGCTCGAAATTGGAGCGTTTGATGCAGCAGGTGTAGGACTGGAGGCTTGATGGCTAGCCATAGCTTCGGCATTCTCCATTTTCGCTCTCTCAAGCTCGAGCTCCTTCTCCTTTAGGGCTAACTCAGTTTCCTTGCAGGCTAACTCATGCCGTCTTCTTCTTTCTTCTCTTTCCTCTTCATACTGCCTTTGCTCGGCATCATACACCCTTCGTTCTTCTTCATACTTCCTCTGCTCGGCTTCATACTTCCTTCGTTCTTCTTCATACTTCCTCTGCTCGAGTCTTTCTTCCTTTTCCCGCTTGGCCAAGTCGTCCACTTGCTCCTTAACCCAGGTAGTAAGTTCCGAGCCGGTGAGACCTGCCGCCGTCCCCAGCCCCAGGAAGGTTTTATAATGCTCTGCTGCCATGGTTCTGGTGGGGAGGGCGTCTAACCGGGTCGAGTGGGCGTACTTGGGCAGCGAGAAGTGTCTTCAATGACGTGGCACCCTTTCAAAAGGTGGCACTGTAGTTTGGGTGTGCCGTGTACAGGTCACACTGGTGGCACTCAGTATCCCTAGGCACTGGTGCAGGTTAGGTCCCAGAAGAACCTTCTCTTCTGTGTTCCCTTTGTTTTCTTTAGTGGCACTTATGGTGCCAATGTGTTCCTAGGGACCCTCTACTGGAGTCCAACTAGGCTATATGGGAGGAAAGGCACTCTACACCCTGCAGAGTGCAACAATCGAATGAGAGAGAAAGGGAAGGTAAAAGAGAGAGAGAGAGAGAGAGAGAGAGAGAGAGAGAGAGAGATAGAGAAGTGCTTATTCCAGGGATGACAGTGCTGCAAATTATTGGCACTGTGGAATAGAGTGAATTTGGGTGTTTTTTTTTTTTTTTTTTTTTTTTTAAAGATCCTCGTGAGTGGCTGGTCCCAGTACCGGCCCCAGTGCTGGCCCCTTCTTTTTTTCAGAGGGTGAAAACTACTGTTTGCTTCGGTCTGGATAGCAGGCCTCACTCGTGACCGACAGTTTATCACTGTATTGTAATTACTCTTAACTTGTCCTCATCTATTGTGGGACAGAGGTGTTTCTTTTAATTGGTTTATTGTATTCGAATTAATTAGCCTAGTGTCGGCCTTTCTTTCTTTGAAGAGGGTCACGTACACTTAGGTTAGGAATGCTTACTTGAATGACGAGAGAGAGAGAGAGAGAGAGAGAGAGAGAGAGAGAGAGAGAGAGAGAGAGAGATTTTCAATCAGCGAATTTCTTGCTGCTTGAGAACATGTAAACAAAGATTTTATACATGCACAATGGCATGGATCTTAATAAAATGATATAGATGCGTCGTCTTGGCTTCCTTAGGGATTACTTTATTATCTTAATTTTCCCGGGAGCCGACGTCACAAAAGTTTATCGTAAAAATTTTAATTCTCTTTATATGATTTTTATAGCAGGTATTCGTAGGAACTTGTTATTACTCCTAACTAAGGCCTAACTTTCCCTGCCTAAATTATCTTTTGGTTTTTTCCTAGCTAAGATATTAGGAGGTGGGTTCACAAAAGCAAAAAAATATATGCCCCAAGAGTGGCGGGGAGCAGAGTCGAGGTCACAATAACAAGGTCGTTGAGATGGCGGCCAAGGTCCCGTTAGGCCTAAATTTCAAAACAACCTCGGCCGGCGAAGGAAACCCCAAAATGGCCGTTCTCTCACAAACAGTTCGAACAATTTCAAAACAACCGCGCAACACGGCGGAGGATCCAAGATGGCGGGTATTTTCTTTTTCAAACAAATTCAAAACAACGCAAACAAATGCAGGTATCCAGATTTTACTTTAAATATACCAATCATGCATAGTGTTTTACGTTACGGATGGAAAACTAAATTACCAACAACTTTGTGTCTTTTGTTATCGTATTCTCACCCGGACATTAAACAAAAGAATGAAAAGAGAAATGCTAGTCTGCCTGCGTAAATTTACGTTGTTGAACGGTACCTTTATTGTAAAATTACTATTTCAGTTCGTTTGCTACTTCACTGACACGGTTTTGAATGATTCCCGCTATATGCAAACAATAACGATCGGAATTGCCGACGCGATTTCTACATTACTTTGTGTATATGAACTGGGCTCCGCGATTCGGCCTTAGTAACGACACAAATTGTGATTCTCTGCTCTCGAGTTGCACCCTTTCCTACGCTAATTCTCGCTACACTTGTTATACTATTCTCTTTACTGCTTATTATTATGCCTCGTTCCTGGTTTGGAAGAATGAAATGGAATTCAATATCTGACTTTTATCTTTGGAATTAATGTAATTTTAATTTCCTTTTCTCCAGATTCTTTCTCTAAAATGTACTTTAGATTCTATTTAAGGTCGGCAATGTTACGTGTGAGGGTCTTGGTTGATCATGTATTATTCAATTTACGTAATTCTTACGGCCCTGCAAACCAAGATTACACGTAACCTGCCACTTGAAGCCAAAAGTTAACCTCAAAGACAGTCGTTAATTAGCCAAAGGTCGCCAGTTAAGGGTTATTAACCTTAACAAAGAATATTTGAGATGAATTTGATTTTAAAACGCAACGTTCTTCCAAACATTCGGACGCGAGGCATACAAAAGCATCGAGATTTAACCTGATTTTGCTTACCCTAAATCCTAGGTATTTTACTGGAATAACGGGGTTGAAGCTAACAATATAATAATTAGGCTTAATCTAGACTTTGTAAACACATATACCCTAAGTGGTGGCTGAAGGAAAAAACAAAGAAAAAATGTGAAATACAGAAAAGTACTAGTCAATCAACGAAGCTTCAACAAGAATCGGACTTACCGTGAATGTCGAGTCGCTGCGCAAAACGAGGACCTCAGGAGTCGTATTCTGGCAGTTTTCCCAATTCACTAATTAAGTTAGACGTAGGAGGAAAAGTAATAAGAACAAAGAATATCGTTCGGCACGCACGCAGCGTCACCCTGGTTCAGCGACCGCTGGAATCTCTCTGACCCGACCTGCGCCGTTTCCGCCAGAGGAGGGCTTATACCGCCCGGGCAATCCGACCTTGACAAAGGCATCGTCGAATGCATAGAATAAAGCTTAAGGGCCACCATAACTAGGGGTCATTGAGCGTAAACCTCTCTGAGGCTTAGGTCCCTAATGCCCTAGCATATTTTGTTTACAAACTTTCCAGCCTATGCGGCGCCATTTGTCTACTGCGGTGATTGTTATTTTTAAATTGCCTAGCCTACCGGCGGGCAGAGATGTTCTCTGTCGAGGTGAATCGGACTAATATTCCTACACCTAACTACATCGAGGGCGAACAGCAGTAATATTTATAAAAATATATATATATATATGTATGTATCATATCTATATATGCTTATGTCACCAAAAACCGTGACAATATATTCAGCTAAGGCCTTAGATGAATATATATATATATATATATATATATATATATATATATATATATATATATATATATATATATATATATATATATATATATATATATATATATATATATATATATATATATATATATATATATATATATATATATATATATATATATATATATATATACAGTATGTATATATATATATATGTATAGATATAAAGAATTTTTTTCATATAAATTTACATATATATATATATACTGTATATAAAGAAAAATTCCATACAAACATATAAGGTAAACCAAAGAATGCCATATTTTAAATTGTAACTCCACAGAGGAGACTTACTTTAACAATTAGCTTCTTAATGAGAGACGGTGAAAGGATTTAGACCTCGTAAGGTTCTGGCTGAGACCAGAGGATAAGAAAGCCATTTCCTTTAAAATAAGTCCCAAAGAGATACGTAGATTTTTTTCCTGGTACTTTCGACTTATTAATGTACTGCGATGGACAATTTGTGAAGCATCCCAAACCATAACGAGGTTGTCGTTACCTATATGATTAAAAATCGCAGAATTTTGATGTGCACAAGCGAGTAATATATCCTCAAGGGTAAAATCCCGCTTCACTGAGAAAATATATTTTTAAAATCTCCTTTCATATATATCTTACTACGCTTTTAAGTTACACCTTAGACTATATGTTTTCTTTTCGCGGTCCAATCATCAAACGTACCAAATTGCAGCTCTCTAGCCTCACTGGTTTTTATTTTATTTAAGGTTAAAGTTAGCCATGATCGTGCTTCTAGCAACGATGTACGATAGGCCATCACCAGGCCGCGGTTAAAGTTTCATGGAGTGCGGCTCATACAGCATTATACCGAGACCACCTAAAGATAGATCTACGTATTTTCGGGGCCTTAATTATACGCTGAGCGAATGTACAGAGAAGTCGATTGCGTCGAAGAAACTTGGGCGCATTTTTTACTTTTTTTTCTGTGCATATTTCTTATTCCTGTCCCGTCTCTTATTCTGACACAACTGCTGTTCACGAACCCAGTGCCTTGGAACAAGTCCCTCTTTCAGGAATACAACATCGCCCTGAATAATTTCCCTTTTCAGCAACGAGCCTTCTTTTCAGGCAAACTTTCCTCGTTCCGGAAAGTAACTGCTCTCGCTCAAACTGGAGGCCTGGCATTTTCATCGAAACTGCAAGTTTGAATTGAGTTAATTTGCTACACAGAATGCAGCAGAATTTGCTACACTGGTTAGACTTAATTTACAACACTCCTCTCCCGTGCATCTAGAATATAAGCCTCGACATATAAACGTATTTCCCAGTAATTTTGAGATATATAATAACGAGAGAGAGAGAGAGAGAGAGAGAGAGAGAGAGAGAGAGAGAGAGAGAGAGAGAGAGAGAGAGAGATGCTTGGGTTGTCAAACAACGAAATTACAGACGGCAGACGTGATGACTTGCTTCAGTTCTATTAAAAAATAACTGAGTGACAAGGCCAGTAACTTAAAAATAACATCAAGGCGATATTTCTGAATCTGAGCCAAACTCTCTCAAAAGTGACCTTAATGTCAAAATACTTCCACAATTTGAATGTATAATTGAAACAAATTTTTTTAAATAATATTCTTGGCTTATCAGTACTTAGAATGCTACTTAAATTAATCAACATATTTACAGGATTTTCAGCAAAACTGTTTTATTCACACAACAAATAATATTCATCCCCGGAATATCAAAAACAATCAGGAATGGTTAAAATATTCCGCCTTGGTTGAAATAGCGTTTTCGTTGATGTCTGTTAACTTGTACCTTTATAACTTAAGAATCGTTTGTATTTAAAGTTATCTTATTCAGAATTATATATATATATATATATATATTATATATATATATATATATATATATACATATACATATACATATACATATATAAATGTATATATATATATATATATATATATATATATATATATATATATATATATATATATATATATATATATATATATATATATATATGAGCTTGTTGGCGCGCTATGCATACTGGAAACCGGCCTCGCTGTCTCCCAACCCTCCCGATCCCCTTACTTGCCCCCCCCCACCCGAGGCGGACAAACAGGTTTTCAGGTGGAGGGTGGATGTCTCCCCTACCATCCCATTCCCCTACCCACCCCGCCCCATCCTGGGAGGACAAACCGGTTTACAGGGGGTGGGTGGCTGTGTCATGTCTCCCCTACTATATAGACACGCTCACGCAAGTATAGTCTATTTCATATCATCTATCTACTCGCCAACGTAGCTATAGGCAGATGTGGCAAGACGCATAGCTAGCACGTGATTGGCTAAAATCAATGTTTTCGAAATCTTAAGCTTGCAGTGATAAAGATGAAACAATTTCTTTAGTAATACATTTGAATGCTTATATATACAAAGAACCCTTGCACCTTATTGTATAGATTATAAGTATTCCGATTTACATCGAAAATATAAAATTACAAGCACAAGAGAGACGAGCTTGCATCAAACAGTCTACTCAGGACAAACACAAACGAAACGGGCTTTCAATAGCTATTTTTTTTTATCTCATTGTAGGTAAATAAAAAGACATATGGCTATGCGAGTGCGAATAAAATGTAGTTTAATAATTTCTTGTGAGTAAATCACTATTCGAAATACCTTGAATAATACTGTCTATGAGGTTGACTGTGGTACATGGAAATTGCAACATTGGCTGGATGAGGTTGACTGGGGTGGATGGAAATTGCAACATTGGCTGGATGAGGTTGACTGGGGTGGATGGAAATTGCAACATTGGCTGGATAAGGTTGACTGGGGTGGATGGAAATTGCAACATTGGCTGGATGAGGTTGATTGGGGTGGATGGAAATTGCAACATTGGCTGGATGAGGTTGACTAGGGTGGATGGAAATTGCAACATTGGCTGGATGAGGTTGACTGGGGTGGATGGAAATTGCAACATTGGCTGGATGAGGTTGACTGGGGTGGATGGAAATTGCAACATTGGCTGGATGGGGTTGACTGGGGTGGATGGAAATTTCAACATTGGCTGGATGAGGTTGACTGGGGTGGATGGAAATTGCAACATTGGCTGGATGAGGTTGACTGGGGTGGATGGAAATTGCAACATTGGCTGGAGGAGGTTGATTGGGGTGGATGGAAATTGCAACATTGGCTGGATGAGGTTGATTGGGGTGGATGGAAATTGCAACATTGGCTGGATGAGGTTGACTGGGGTGGATGGAAATTGCAACATTGGCTGGATGAGGTTGACTGGGGTGGATGGAAATTGCAACATTGGCTGGATGAGGTTGACTGGGGTGGATGGAAATTGCAACATTGGCTGGATGAGGTTGACTGGGGTGGATGGAAATTGCAACATTGGCTGGATGAGGTTGATTGGGGTGGATGGAAATTGCAACACTGGCTGGATGAGGTTGACTGGGGTGGATGGAAATTGCAACATTGGCTGGATGAGGTTGACTGGGGTGGATGGAAATTGCAACATTGGCTGGATGAGGTTGATTGGGGTGGAGAGGTTGATGGAAATTGCAACATTGGCTGGATGAGGTTGATTGGGGTGATGGAAATTGCAACATTGGCTGGATGAGGTTGACTGGGGTGGATGGAAATTGCAACATTGGCTGGATGAGGTTGACTGGGGTAGATGGAAACTGCAACATTGGCTGGATGAGGTTGACTGGGGTGGATGGAAATTGCAACATTGGCTGGATGAGGTTGACTGGGGTGGATGGAAATTGCAACATTGGCTGAATGAGGTTGACTGGAGTGGATGGAAATTGCAACATTGGCTGGATGAGGTTGACTGGGGTGGATGGAAATTGCAACATTGGCTGGATGAGGTTGATTGTGGTAGATGGAAATTGCAACATTGGCTGGATGAGGTTGACTGGGGTAGATGGAAATTGCAACATTGGCTGGATGAGGTTGACTGGGGTAGATGGAAATTGCAACATTGGCTGGATGAGGTTGACTGGGGTGGATGGAAATTGCAACATTGGCTGGATGAGGTTGACTGGGGTGGATGGAAATTGCAACATTGGCTGGATGAGGTTGACTGGGGTGGATGGAAATTGCAACATTGGCTGGATGAGGTTGACTGGGGTGGATGGAAATTGCAACATTGGCTGGATGAGGTTGACTGGGGTGGATGGAAATTTCAACATTGGCTGGATGAGGTTGACTGGGGTGGATGGAAATTGCAACATTGGCTGGATGAGGTTGACTGGGGTAGATGGAAATTGCAACATTGGCTGGATGAGGTTGACTGGGATAGATGGAAATTGCAACATTGGCTGGATGAGGTTGACTGGGGTAGATGGAAATTGCAACATTGGGTGGATGAGGTTGACTGGGGTAGATGGAAATTGCAACATTGGGTGGATGAGGTTGACTGGGGTAGATGGAAAGTGCAACATTGGTTGGATGAGGTTCATTGGGGTAGATGGAAATTGCAACATTGGCTGGATGAGGTTGACTGGGATAGATGGAAATTGCAACATTGGCTGGATGAGGTTGACTGGGGTAGATGGAAATGGCAACATTGGCTGGATGAGGTTGACTGGGGTAGATGGAAATTGCAACATTGGTTGGATGAGGTTGACTGGGGTAGAAGGAAATTGCAGCATTGGCTGGATGAGGTTGACTGGGGTAGATGGAAATTGCAACATTGGCTGGATGAGGTTGACTGGGGTAGATGGAAATTGCAACATTGGCTGGATGAGGTTGACTGGGGTACATGGAAACTGCAACATTGTCTGGATGAGGTTGACTGGGGTACATGGAAATTGCAACATTGGCTGGATGAGGTTGACTGGGGGTTAACTAGATGGAAATTGCAACATTGGCTGGATGAGGTTGACTGGGGTAGATGGAAATTGCAACATTGGTTGGATGAGGTTGACTGGGGTAGATGGAAATTGCAACATTGGCTGGATGAGGTTGAATGGGGTAGATGGAAATTGCAACATTGGCTGGATGAGGTTGACTGGGGTAGATGGAAATTGCAACATTGGCTGGATGAGGTTGACTGGGGTAGATGGAAACTGCAACATTGTCTGGATGAGGTTGACTGGGGTAGATGGAAATTGCAACATTGGCTGGATGAGGTTAACTGGGGTAGATGGAAATTGCAACATTGGCTGGATGAGGTTAACTGGGATAGATGGAAATTGCAACATTGGCTGGATGAGGTTGACTGGGGTAGATGGAAACTGCAACATTGGCTGGATGAGGTTGACTGGGGTAGATGGAAATTGCAACATTGGCTGGATGAGGTTGACTGGGGTAGATGGAAATTACAACATTGGCTGGATGAGGTTAACTGGGATAGATGGAAATTGCAACATTGGCTGGATGAGGTTAACTGGGATGAGATGGAAAAATTGCAACATTGGCTGGATGAGGTTGACTGGGGTAGATGGAAACTGCAACATTGTCTGGATGAGGTTGACTGGGGTGATGGAAATTGCAACATTGGCTGGATGAGGTTGACTGGGGTGGATGGAAATTGCAACATTGGCTGGATGAGGTTGACTGGGGTAGATGGAAATTGCAACATTGGCTGGATGAGGTTAACTGGGGTAGATGGAAATTGCAACATTGGCTGGATGAGGTTGACTGGGGTAGATGGAAACTGCAACATTGTCTGGATGAGGTTGACTGGGGTAGATGGAAACTGCAACATTGTCTGGATGAGGTTGACTGGGGTAGATGGAAATTGCAACATTGGCTGGATGAGGTTGACTGGGGTAGATGGAAATTGCAACATTGGCTGGATGAGGTTGATGGAAACTGCTGGGGTAGATGGATAGAAATTGCAACATTGGTTGGATGAGGTTGACTGGGGTAGATGGAAATTGCAACATTGGCTGGATGAGGTTGACTGGGGTAGATGGAAATGGCAACATTGGCTGGATGAGGTTGACTGGGGTAGATGGAAATTGCAACATTGGTTGGATGAGGTTGACTTGGGGTAGAAGGAAATTGCAGCATTGGCTGGATGAGGTTGACTGGGGTAGATGGAAATTGCAACATTGGCTGGATGAGGTTGACTGGGGTAGATGGAAATTGCAACATTGGCTGGATGAGGTTGACTGGGGTAGATGGAAATTGCAACATTGGCTGGATGAGGTTGACTGGGGTAGATGGAAATTGCAACATTGGTTGGATGAGGTTGACTGGGGTAGATGGAAATTGCAACATTGGCTGGATGAGGTTGACTGGGGTAGATAGAAATTGCAACATTGTCTGGATGAGGTTGACTGGGGTAGATGGAAATTGCAACATTGGCTGGATGAGGTTGACTGGGATAGATGGAAACTGCAACATTGTCTGGATGAGGTTGACTGGGGTAGATGGAAATTGCAACATTGGCTGGATGAGGTTAACTGGGGTAGATGGAAATTGCAACATTGGCTGGATGAGGTTAACTGGGATAGATGGAAATTGCAACATTGGCTGGATGAGGTTGACTTGGGGTGAGATGGAAACTGCAACATTGTCTGGATGAGGTTGACTGGGGTAGATGGAAATTGCAACATTGGCTGGATGAGGTTGACTGGGGTAGATGGGTAGAAAATTGCAACATTGGCTGGAATTACAACATTGGCTGGATGAGGTTAACTGGGGATAGATGGAAATTGCAACATTGGCTGGATGAGGTTGACTGGGATAGATGGAAATTGCAACATTGGCTGGATGAGGTTGACTGGGGTAGATGGAAATTGCAACATTGGCTGGATGAGGTTGACAACATTGGCTGGATGGGTTGAGATGGAAATTGCAACATTGGCTGGATGAGGCTGACTGGGGTAGATGGAAATTGCAACATTGGCTGGATGAGGTTGACTGGGATAGATGGAAATTGCAACATTGGCTGGATGACTGAGGTTGACTGGGGTGGATGGAAACTGCAACATTGTCTGGATGAGGTTGACTGGGGATGAGATGGAAACTGCAACATTGTCTGGATGAGGTTGACTGGGGTAGATGGAAATTGCAACATTGTCTGGATGAGGTTGACTGGGGTAGATGGAAATTGCAACATTGGCTGGATGAGGTTAACTGGGATAGATGGAAATTGCAACATTGGCTGGATGAGGTTGACTGGGGTAGATGGAAATTGCAACATTGGCTGGATGAGGTTGACTGGGGTAGATGGAAATTGCAACATTGGCTGGATGAGGTTAACTGGGATAGATGGAAATTGCAACATTGTCTGGATGAGGTTAACTGGGATAGATGGAAATTGCAACATTGTCTGGATGAGGTTGACTGGGGTAGATGGAAATTGCAACATTGGCTGGATGAGGTTGACTGGGGTAGATGGAAATTGCAACATTGGCTGGATTGAGGTTAACTGGGATAGATGGAAATTGCAACATTGGCTGGATGAGGTTAACTGGGATAGATGGAAATTGCAACATTGTCTGGATGAGGTTGACTGGGGTAGATGGAAATTGCAACATTGGCTGGATGAGGTTGACTGGGGTAGATGGAAATTGCAACATTGGCTGGATGAGGTTAACTGGGATAGATGGAAACTGCAACATTGGCTGGATGAGGTTAACTGGGATAGATGGAAATTGCAACATTGGCTGGATGAGGTTGACTGGGGTAGATGGAAACTGCAACATTGTCTGGATGAGGTTGACTGGGGTAGATGGAAATTGCAACATTGGCTGGATGAGGTTAACTGGGATAGATGGAAATTGCAACATTGGCTGGATGAGGTTGACTGGGGTAGATGGAAATTGCAACATTGGCTGGATGAGGTTAACTGGGATAGATGGAAATTGCAACATTGGCTGGAAGGCGGAAAATTTCAGTTATTGCGTGCCAATGGTAAGCGGTTTTCTTTCCAGAACACCGCATATTTACATATTTGTTTCTTGAATATACAAATCGTTATAATAGCTCAGTGACTAAGCAATTTCAGAAATATTTTGCCAAATAACTTATCGAGCAAAAGTTTGAAATCTCATTGAATTCCCCTCATCTTTTGTGTATTGATTACATATGGCATTAAAAGTTAGTTTAGACATTTAGGTTTTTTTTTGTAAATGCAAGGTATTGGAACGACACTTAGATACAATGAAGAAATAAATAATTTTAACTGATATGAAATAAAAACGGCCTTAAAAGAAGACCAGTAATATTAATATCAAATATCCGGCGAATCAGTAAATAAGCCTATCGTTCACTTGTCAATGCTTTGTGTTCAAGCAGCCAACATCATTAAAGGTTATTTTTTCAGTCTACTGGCGCGGATATAACTTTGGTATCATAATAAAGTTATTTCCGTATTCCTGCAATGAAATTTTACATAGAATCAAGTTCGAATGATGAGGATATCTTGTGATCTGATCAGTTAGTGGGCATAAGTCTCTGGCAGCCTTGGTTACCAGTGAGAAAGAACATAATTATTGAAAGCCAATCGTTCGTTTGCGCTTGGTATGAGTACACTGTCTGATACAAGCTCGTCTTTCTTGTGCTTATATAGGTATATTATCGATATAAATCGGCTTATTTGTGATTTATATAAGAACTTGTTAGGGTTCTTTTACATAAAAACATTCAGATATGTTATCGAAGATATAATATGAGTATTTAACAAAATAAGCCAACGATATCGGAAAAGTTGAGTATTACCACAACGTCACCTGTGGGTGGACACCTAGTTGAAACCGACTACAGAGCCCTCATGCATCACTTTTGTAACTTTAAAACAAGACATGTTAAATAAAACAGTATCTTCCAGACTTACCTACTGTTAAGCATTTTTAAGGCAACATCACATTCGTTTTCATTTTGTTCAGCATGCTTAGCTCAGTGGCATTTCCAGGCGCGCGTTGTCTAACGAGAGACTGAAAAACACTTTTAGCGAAATATAATTTTTCCCTCCATGCTCAGCATCTCGTAAACAAACCGAAGGTAGAAAAGGCTGATAAATTCATCTATTTCCATTCTAAGTCCTTGGAACTATACTTAGAGAAATGTTTAAATGAGGACTACCAAACGAAAGTAATTTTCACGTATTTGGAATAAAATTGTTCTTAAAAAATGACATAACAGTTACAATACATGCCAATCAATAGGCATGGGACTAACATTTGTTCGCCCAAGATTCTTTTCCTTGCTGTTAGCATTCTTGAAGGCTAAGTTTTCCTTGCATTGATAAGTTCATAACATTTACCATAGAGAAATTATTCTTATATGTTCCAAAATAAGTTGTACTCAGGATAAGGTCCAAAATCCTTTGCAGCTGCGTTAAATTCACAAAATAGACTTTTATGTCTGGCGCCGTTATGAATTAAATAATTTTACTAAATTCAGATCTCAAAAGCTATATTTAATACCAGTGACCACAAATATATTACGTTAAAATTACTTTCTTTTTAGGAATGAGAGAGAGAGAGAGAGAGAGAGAGAGAGAGAGAGAGAGAGAGAGAGAGAGAGAGAGAGAGAACCAAACTGATCGGTCTCGAAAATCAGAATGAAAATGAACTAATCTGAGGATTCCACTAGCACATGAATACTCAAGCGACATCATTAAGGTATTTTGGGTGCGAGATACAAAAAGAAAGTTCTAGAATAAGGAAGGTGATGTCACTTCCAGCAAAACGTTTTGAACTCAATTGGGACAATACATGACGCAATCGATTATGAGGTCTTACTCTCAAAATTGCATATGTATATGCATACCTTAGACATGTTCTATAAGCATCTGTTTTGTCAATTTATCTGGAGGGACCATTTGCAACTGTTACAACAATGAACATGCCAACAAGATTCTGAAGCCAACCCCTTCTAGAATGTCTTCAAATCTTGGACTCCACCCTGATAAAAGATGACTCCCCCTCCTCAAGCAACAATACAACCAAAATTGTAAACCCACAATGAGCACCATAAAAAATGTGACATATTTACCTGCCACCAACAAAACAAACCAAAGGACTCTAACAACAGCAGAAAAATATTCTCTAGCATCAGCCTCCACCCTCCAGTTAAACCAGAGGGCAGCTCCAAAAGCCCCTAATCATACCATAATCCTTCGACACAGACTTAACATGAACACCAATACAGATGATGCCGCATAATAAGACGCTCAAACTTCATGCAAACACCAGCCCTACAAGTACAGCCCAATCAAAATTTATGAGACAAACCAAGACCAGAACTGTGAGCTCTAAGATTTTGTTCATAAATTCATGGTTCTGCATTCCTTAACGCATTTTGTGCATATGCCACACTAAACTTTATTGAGTGCATATATAAATAACCTCCTGCAAACTTTATTTACATGCCCTTTGGACAGATTCTTTATCTTTTCGAACTAGATGAAGAGAATCAGGGAGAAACTTCACAAAATGAATTTATTTTGAAGAGCAATCATTGATAAAAACACTGCATCGTTATTTTTTATCAACAATTTTAGTATGTTGTGGTAATGCACACTGTGCTGTAACTTAGCTAAGCAGTGAATTACATACCTGATAGTAGACTACTATGGCTCAGAACTAGGAAGAACAAAAACAATATCGCCTCAAATTGATTTCAGCTGTACTATTCTTTCTGAGATCATTCTACTTATACATGAACTCCCTTTTTTCGAAACTTTTGCAGTGACTCTTCTAACTTCCTCGCCTCAGATTTCCTTTGATTTATCTATTTTCTCGTCATTCCATCTTCCATTACATATGCTCCACAATAAGTATATTATTTAACCGCTTCTTTGTACATTCTAACATTCACTGTTCCATTTCCCTGGATACTGTCCATCATAACCTTGCCATCTAGCATTTATATTAAATTTTCTCACTTCATAACTTTCAAATTTAGTCACTGATGGAACATATGAGAAACCTAAACGACTGTACTCCATTCCCAACCCTTCTTTTCCAATACATTTACACACACACATCATCTGTCATGTTCCAGGCCTTCACTTATCACTTCATCCAGAAAAATAGTTAATCAGACCAACTTTATAAATACATATTATTAATAAAGCTCCTAAGCTTATACTCCCGCATGATAACTCTGCCTGACAGACTGTTTCAAGAGTGAAAGAAATGAACGACCGGTGTTATAAAGAAATGTGACAGTAAAATTCTTTGACAAAAGAGTACTCCAATGTATTATAGACGAACTAGCAATGACATTATTCTGCACTATTGTAAGTCCTATTGAAATAATACCTAATGATAATTCTCAAAACAGAGTAACTACATCCGTTGGACGCCATAATCACAAATTTTACGTAGAACATGAAAATGTCGGGATGCAACCGCCATCTTGACAGATGAACTGTTTTCCAAAAATGATACAGATATACGAAGCCTTACATACAATAGGTAGCCTTCCTAGCTTTTCCAGAAGAGAAAACTTGTTAACAAAGAAACATACAGTACTTTCACCTGTTTTTTAGCAGTGAATCATGGATTCCCAGCCTGACTCATCAATAGCTTGGCTAGACTTTAGTCTCACTCCCACTTAATACTCCACTTACCAGTTGTTTCTAGAATAATCTTAATATCAATTCCAATAACCATGTGGCCAGTATTGACAAAAGTCAAGTTTTTTGAACACGCTAGATACGACGGTCTATCCTCACTAAATCACCACGCACAACTCTCCATCTCTTGCTTGGAACTCTCAAAGTGAAATCAGGGGAAATAATAACGTTTAGCCACGGGAAACCACAGAGCTTGACCTGTGTATTGTTTCCATTGCTATCAGAATTTTAAAAACTTTTCTGCAGTGTGTAGGCCATTGAAGTTGTCTTGCTAAAGAGAACAAAGTAAAAAATGATTTAAGATAATGACACTAATCACCAGAACTAATTTTCTGCTTTGAATGTCAATTTAAAAACAGAACAAAGATGTTCAGGAGAAAACAAAATTATCACGAATGAATAAGCAGCCTGACAAAAATCACAGACAAACCAATTCTAAGCACAGTCTTCAACATTAAAAATAAATTTAAAAAATCAACTTTTCTAAAAGACGGAAGTTCTCGGCGTTCTAACCTTTTTCCTAATAAAGAAAATAATGGGAAACTATTACGAAATACTCGTTCGAGAGTTTCATTTCTTCACTAATACAATCTCAATATATGTGTCAATATAGAAATGTTTTAATTTCGTGGAATGGTCACTGGCGCTGGAAGGCGCCTGGGAGCACGAACGGGCAAATTAAGGTAACTAAATTAGAAATGACGCCTCGGTCTTTCTTTATCATGAGCAATATAATGAAACTCGAATTTGGTTCTGCAAACTGAATTCGGAAAATAGTCTTCGAATGATCACTGGTTGGATGGGAGATAATCGTTCATCAGCAGAATTAGCATTTATTTCACACCATTGTAGCCCTTCGTTGGCTGAGTCGGTTGAGCTTCGGGCTGTCACTCGATGGGCCGGAGTTCAATTTCCCCGGCCGGCTGATGAAGTGTTAGAGGAATTTATTTCTGGTGATAGAAATTCATTTCTCGCTATAATGTGGTTCGGATTCCACAATAAGCTGTAGGTCCCGTTGCTAAGTAACCAATTGGTTCTTAGCCACGTAAAATAAGTCTAATCCTTCGGGCCAGCCCTAGGAGAGCTGTTAATCAGCTCAGTGGTCTGGTAAAACTAAGGTATACTTAACTTCACACCATTGTAATTTATATGGGGATTTGCAAAGCTCTCATTAAGTGAGAGTAAAAGTGGGGTTATATATTAGTGTGGACAAATCTAAAGCGCTATTTATTTACAGACAGATTACTAAATAAATAAATATTAACACAGCGCACAGGCAAAAATACCTCTCTCTCTCTCTCTCTCTCTCTCTCTCTCTCTCTATATATATATATATATATATATATATATATATATATATATATATATATATATATATATATATATATATATATAATCTATCTCTCTATCTCTCTCTATCTCTCTATATATATATATATATATATATATATATATATATATATATATATATATATATATATATATAATATATATATATATATATATATATATATAAAGTAAACCCAATAATGACTGTTTCCTTTTCCTGCTTACTAAGAGCCATTTCAAAAATTAACCATCGTAAGATGCCAGTAATTGGTAAGTCATCTAAAAAGCACACAAAAAAACCAATTTCCGTTTTCACCTAATGGCTGATTCTACTGGAATTATCTTTGTTTTGCAAGCTTCCTTATTCACTCCTTGATATTTTTCTGTTCTTTATTGGCATCTGTACCACAGGATCATTCAACCATAAATCTCCCTGATTAACCTGGTTTGGTACCGATTACGAGTACTGGTTGCCTAAATCGTTTTTTAACGAAGCACCATGAAATCGAGAGTGATATCATTTATAAGGATTACCTGCGCATGAGCACAGCGTAAGGTGACCAGACGATGAAGTCAGTAAGCATATATCATAAGCAATAACAATCAAACAGGATGGCGCTGAAACTCATTCGAAGAGAAAGCAGAAGTACACGGGTTTTTTTTAATGTATACGCCTCATTAAAGCTTGAATGCAAGATTTTATTAGACATCCTTAAACTATGAACTCCTTAGAGGTGTATACACGCAGAGCAGTTGCTGGCAATTGTAGTTAAAGACACGAGATTCGTATATTGTTAACTTTCTGGTGCTTGCGGCAAAAGGCATGAGATTCGTGTACTGGTAACTATGAGCACTTGCTCACAAACGTCGAAACTGATCTGAACCGTCACTATTGGTTGTCGGGCACTTTTTGAGACGCTGCTTCAGTCGTCAAATTCCAGTACGGTTGAGTCATTCGCCACGATAACAAAGTAGCATGATAAATTAGTTCCCATGAAATATATGTCAATAGATATAGACATATAAATAAATAGTTTGAGAACCATCAAGACTGTATACAGATGAACAACAGGCGATTGAAACGTTTTTAAGTCAATAATCAATCATTTAGAACAGGCTAACGACCGTCAATCAGGTAAGTTAAGTATACCTTAGTTTACCCAGACCACTGAGCTGATTAACAGCCCTCCCAGAGAGGGCTGGCCCGAAGGATTTGACTTATTTTACGTGGCTAGGAACCAATTGGTTACCTAGCAACGGGGCTTACAGCTTATTGTGGAACCCGAACCACATTATACGGAGAAATGAATTTCTATCACCAGAAATAAATTCCTCTAATTCTTCATTGGCCGGCCGGAGAATCAAACGCGGGTCTAGCAGAGTGCTAGCCGAATACGATATCGACCCGTCCAATGAGGAACCGACGTCAATCTGCTAAGCCAGCTCCCATCGAATAGAACGCCCAAGAAATATATGAAGACTAAAATAGAGTAGTAAAACAAACCAAGAAGAGAAATTATATATATATATATTATATATATATATATATATATATATATATATATATATATATATATATATATATATATATATATATATATATATATATATATATATATATATATTATATATTATATAAGAAGATGTTAATGCACTTTAAAAGGAGGGGCAAACACTAATTCTAGAAGCACAAACAATAAAAATGACGACGTAACTTTCCTTTTAAAATTCAGTAAAGGAAAAAATGTCCAGAAAGTAGGTTGGCACACGGAGATCGAGCAGGGTGCAAATATCTAACAAAAGTAAGGTAAAACAATAGATCTGAAGAATGTGATTCTAACTTAAAATCTTTATAAAACTAAAAGGTTTCCCAGCACTGTATAGAGTTTTGGCCATTATTAGACCATACATTTCTTATTTAAGAAAAGGCTCTGAGCCGGAGATATTATCAAGTAATCTGATACCTATTACCTTTAGTAGAGTAAATTAAGGAACAAAACTTCGGAATGTATGTTCGAAGTCTACAATAATACATTTTTATCCTACAAGGGCTGCTAAAGCAATTATGATCCTCCAATAGATCTCCTCTCTATTCCGTTAAGAGAATCTGGCTGCAAGAAATTCACCGAGATTTTAACATTTCTGAAGTAAGTGTCACTTGAAGAGAAGTATTTTGCAACTTATTTGCCTTGCCACACTTGAAGTATGTGAACTGTAACTATGCTCTCAAAATATGTCACTGATAAAAATGAAAGTGGGATGAACAGTGTGTGATACACAAAATTATGACAGCTCCTTTCAAAAACTACTGTAAAACTTGCAGAATCTCTCGTGAGTGCCTGAAGCAACTTCCAGGTCCCACCTGTAATTGTTTTCCATTTCAATGAGCGCAAACTCCCGGAAGCCGGACCATCACAGAAGTTTCAGACCGCGCGGCTGAAAAACAAACGCATGCGCTGCATGAGAGGAACGCCATCCTCCACCATACCACTGGCACCATCTTCGTCCTCCGTCCAGGGCGCCAGGCTTCGAACAGTTAGTTGCCAATACAACGCGGCGTCGGAAGGTTGCGGCCTTTTATTAAACATATTTGTAAGACCGTCTCGCCAAGCAAGACTGCATGCCAGGGATGAAGAGACGTTATTAGTAGTAGTCTTCGTGCCATTTTTAACAAATTCGGATACTAGGGTAATGAAATTTTTATACCGTAAGTAAGAGGGGAGCAATGACAGCAAGGCATACACGCACCTATTTGGTGAAGGTTTGCCCGTGCAGACAAATGTGTGCATATGACATACTACAGACGGAGAAGCGTTCCCAAAATAAAATTTTGTCGCATCTGATGAATTATGAGAGAAAAAACCTTTTCATTTATTAACAGCCCAGTGGAAATTCTTTCCTGGTGATAATGAATACAGCCTATCTAAAATTTAAATTTGATCCAAACTGTTTTGTTTACAGTAACGGT
>NC_089748.1:26214302-26291802 GCF_040412425.1 Macrobrachium rosenbergii
GGCCTTCTCTTGCGACCTGGTCATCTTTACCTTTTTGGGTCTGGGGGAGGTCGCGTGCTTTTATATGCGACATATGGAAACATCCTACATCCCTTCTCTGTTTGTTGAAAAGGATATTCAGGGGGTGGGGTAGACAACGGCAGTTCCCTTTGTTGGGATGGTGCGATGACATCACATGTTCTGCACTGCATTCTCTTGAGTTTCAATTGGCCCTCCATCCCAGACCAATACACAGCCTGCCATGCCCTACAAATCACTGAATAAGAATTTTGGTGGCTGAGTGCAGATTAGAGACAACTCTGCCTAGTAGTGACAAAGGTATTGCCAGACGTATGTGCCCTTCATCATATGAATACACCACGATGCCAAGTCCGGTCCCGTATGTTGAAATATGGCTTTATGCCAGAGTCGACTAAATTTCTTGATTCAGGCCAGGAACCTGTGGCTACCATACTCTTTAGCAGTTGATATTCAACATCGCTTTCAGCCGCTTCTCTTACAGAATTCCAGTCGAGGGTTATGACATCATCACTTAGAGACGTGATCAATGCTGCAATGCACGCACTCTCATCCTTCTCCCCCATCTCACTGTCACGCACATTCATTGGGCTTCTGATTACTGGGTATCTTGAAAGGGTATCAGCCGCTGAGTTTTTCTTCCCACTTTCAGGGATATATTTCACTGTGAAACTGTACTGTAATGTTTTTTCCTTTAATCTAAGCAAACGAGGATTTGCAATGTCTTTCAGCTCTCTATCACCAAACATTTTGACAAGTGGACGGTGGTAAGTAACAAGGACAATATTGGGACATCCCAGTAGGAATAATCTAGCTTTCTGAAAACACCATACCAAGGCAGCAGCCTCTCCTTCAACTGCATAACTGAATTCTGCCAAGGTTAAATGTCTACTCCCACAGAAGGCAAGCTTCCATCCCCCTTTGCAACAAAATGGGAGTTTATCCTCTTCACAACTGCAGTGAAATGTTGTTGTAACACTAGAAATCCCATTCCATAATGCGACCAATCAGTGATTACTGCAGTTCGCCTAGATTTATCATAATAGGCTAATCCATCCCCAATCAAATTGCGTGAAATTCCTTTAGTCTTTTCAAATGCATCCTGTTGTACTTCATCCCAGTATACCTTCCGACTAATAGACTTTTTTTAGGTCTTGAAAGCGTTCCATTAATTGAGAAGTGGCTACAAATAGTGCTAATGACTTTACGAGGCCAAACCAAGACTGTATGTCAGTGATGGTTGGTTGATTTGGCATTGGGAAACTCTTGATTGCAGACAACTTTTCCTCACCTGGCTTGAAATTGTCCCAACCTAATTCATAGCCTACAAAGTCTACCTCGCGTTAGTAAAACTGAAATTTATCAGGCTTGAGGGTAACCACGTTTTCTTCACATACCAGTAAAAAATTTATCATGTGAAAAAACGCTCCTTCCACAGTATTATCATGTAAGAGAACATCATCAATACATTTAAATTTTCTCGGAATGTCCGCTATTATAATCATCAATGAGTTTTGAATATGCATGTCCCATTGGGGTCCTACAATACTGGTACCTACCCCATGGTGATATGAATATAGTCAAATGCTGACTCTCCTCATCTAATTCCACTTGATGGCAACCAGAATAGGCATATATTAAAGTTTTGCATGAATGCACAGGTACACTGGATGCTATGTTGAACGGGATGGTTTCTTTACAATTTTGTTTAGTTTTGGTAGTCCACTGTACTTCTACCATTCATGCACACCAATCAGTTGCAGTTCCTGTAGGAACGGGGCTGATTATTCCCAGTTTTACATCATCGTCCAGCTGTTTTTTCACCTCTTGCTCCCAATACTTGGGAATTGGAATTGGTGTATGGCATGCGTATGGGACTGCATCAGAGAAAAGGTGGATATGACTTTCCCTTCATTACCAGCAATGGATTCCATTTAATATTAAATACCATACCAGAGAAACGCTCCAAAATCCACCTTTTGAGCTTAGGCACATTGGTCTCCTGAGGGGAGAACGGCAACTCTATGAAGTCATGGATGTTGCGCCCGCCACTGGTGACGTCATTGCCACCCACACTACTGGGCAGTTCCCTACCAATTTTATTTACTGAAATTCCATCTACCTTAACATGATGGGGAAAATTTGCATCCACTAATCCTAAATACTTACATACATCTATAGATAAGAATAGCCTAGACACACTGCACACTACTAACATCTCTAAGTTTAAAGCAGTATTTCTACCCAAAGTTATCGTACATCGCACACTACCCAGTACTCTCATCGGTTCTTCAGCAGCATGATTAACCTTGGTGTTCGAACGACACAACTGTTTTACGTTCAGTCCTAATTGATGCAAAACTATTTCCCCCATAATACAAGCCTCAGCCCCAGTATCGGCAATAGTATCGATAAATGCTTCATACACTGGTACATCACATCTCATATTATGTTCAACTTTTATGCGGTAACTTTCCCGCCACTGCTGTCACCTGTTGGACCCCACAGTGCTGCACTGACGTGCATGACGTTACCGACATGGTGTCGTCATCATGATCAACTTCAATGCATGCTGCCTTGTTATTCACACGTTTTTTTCTACAATATCTAGCTAAATGACCCTTTACGCCACAGTTGTGGCAATACACTTCACCTGCATAGCAGCTAGATTTATTTTTCTCATGAATATGCCCATAATTATCACATCTTTTACCTGACATGAGTAGCTTATTATCCTTTTGTCGACGAAGGTTCAATTTTACTGCCGCAACATCACTATGTTCTAATTCATCACTATTATTGGGCAGCAATTCTTTACCCACCTTGGCATTAATGAATCTCTGCCTAATTTTGCTGACCCCACCATCCCTTTCAGCTGCCTCATATATTTCACACTTCTGTAGTATTTTGGCAACACTGTTATATTTTTCATAGTCTTGGAGTATTTCTTGTTTCAATCCATAGTTATTTAAACCGTTGGCTAACCTGTGAGTCAGCATATATTCACTCATGTCATTTTGGCACCAAGGGCAGCTGAAAGCACAGTCTAAAGCCAATTCCTGACACCGATGTATATATGACTTAGCAGGTTCCATCGGCCCTTGTTGTGCACTAAAAAATTTATCCCACAGAATCGCACTTTTGGGCTACTTCTTGGATGGCATCTAATGCCTGATGTAAGGAAAGGGCTTTCCATTCGTCGGACGTGTAACCGGCGTTCAATGCCCTTTGTAACTGATCATCACAGTTCAAACGAATGCTTAGCACAGCATCTTCAGTAGAAACTCTGCCAATTTGGAACCAATCTGTCATGGACCTACGCCACTTCCTAAATGCTCCTTGTGACATTTCGTAGGAACATTTGTCGGGCATAATTGCTCTCATACCTGAGGGGGCACCACTGCCCTGTCGCTCCTGCAAGAAAAGATTTGCCATAGCATTCAGAAGGTCCTCATTCCCACCATTGGTGTGGCCACGTGCAGCCCGGCAAAAGGCCCCTCTTCTTGGTGTTGTCGAATATCTTGCACCCGACATCTTAAAGGCTTCCCAGGTCCTTAAATCACTGCGCCATGTAAGCAAGTTATACTCAGACACGAGCAATATGCAATAGTTGTATATTCACGAAGTCCAGTACAACATCATGGGCAGCAATGCACCTAACAATGTTGGTGCTACGCTCACTCAAGCGAGACTGCTTGCCAGACTCAATAGCTCCCGCCTTAAACATATTTTGGCGGAAATATAAGTAATACTTCTTTTATATGCAACAAATGGAAACATCCTACACCTTTAAAAAATAAATAGGGAAGACACCATCAGGATCTCCACCTCAGCTATCAAGATTATAAAGAATTTTCTTAACATCACCAGAGCAAAATGCAAATTTTGAAAGAATAGATTCAGGATGACAAGTACCGGGGAGAAAAAGGGTGTGTGATAACAGAAAGATGAAATATGGTATGTTTGCCTTGATTGGGCAGTTGATAGAGTAGAATGGAAAAGATAGTTAAATGGCTGCAAAATCAGGATGTTTAGGCTGGAACGAGGCTATAATACTCAAGAGGCGCTACTGGTATGCATGTGATGTGTAATGTAGCACGAAGGAAAAATATTTTTCTTGCACAGGAGCCCTCCCTTGATTCTGACGAATACGGATACGTGTGGTTTTAAATTTCTAATTTTGCTTTAATACTTCTCATTGTAGTTGAAAATTCATTTTGGTAAAAAAAAAAAAAAAAAGCTCTCCGATATTATATCTCATATATGTTACAGTAAGACTGTGAAACCAGGGATTTCACAAAACCCCTGAAATTTCAGGGAATTCGTGACATCTCCAATTCTCTTAGGACATTTGATCCCCGAGGTGCTAGTACTAAGCATGACAAAACAGTATAGACGAACCACTGTTTCGCCGTTTTTAGTACTAGCCTCTCGGGGATCAAATCTTCCTAAGTGAATTGGTGATTTCACGAATGCCTTACATTTCAGGGATTTCGTGAAATCCCTGGTTTCACAGTTTTAATGCAACATATACATACAGGCCTATCTGTCAAGTCTAGCACAGATGACAGTTGGCTTGAGGATTAACCAGTTCTTTTATTTCCACTGGAAAAGTCTGGCTGTACAATCCTAAAACCGTCGGATCCAACAGTAACACAGATTACTTAACGGCAGTTTTGTTACTAAATGAGAAAGGTTAAAACATGTTAAAGACTGGGGGGTTAAACCTAATCGTACCTGATAAGCCCAGCTGTCTATAAGACTAATCATTCTAATTCCATAATCATCATAGGAATTAACAATAAGATAATGATGGTACTCTTTTCAACTTTTCTTTGACCTTTTATTTGTACTAGCTAACTACGCTGGCTATAAAATATTGCAACTGGTATGCCACGCACGATTCAGATGACATTGCAGATCATTCACTGAAGTAAATGACAATACTGCACTAGCATCAATACCGATATTATCCATATTATCAACATCATCAAGATTTTACTCAGGTATCATTACCTCCTTTTAGTTAAATCATATCAAAATAATTTACCATCCTAACAGAATATATCCTTAATCTTACAACACAGTTATTTTATATTAACGCTGCCTTTAAGTCAACAATGAGGGAACTTAATAAATGACTGTCCTTTCAAGTTCAGGGCAGCTACAAATATTGATTTATAAAGACGTGACTTGACGTACATAGCCTCACGGAACGTGACACCGCGATGTCTACGGAACTTCAACCAGTAAAGTGCCACAGAGGCTCTGACCACACATTATGCATTTATGTGCGTATGCATTATATATATATATATATATATATATATATATATATATATATATATATATATATATATATATATACTATATATATACATACATACATAAGTATATCAGTTTAATTGTGGCCACTGAGCTGATTAACAGCTCTCCTAGGGCTGGCCTGAAGGATTAGACTTATCTTACGTGGTTAAGAACCAATTGGTTACCTAGCAACGGGACTTACAGCTTATAATTTATATACTGTACATATATATATATATATATATATATATATATATGTGTGTGTATATATGTTTTTGTATCTTTATATATTATATATATAAATATTTACAGTATATATATATATATATATATATATATATATATATATATATATATATATATATATATACTGTAAATATTTGTATATATAATATATAAAGATACACAAAAGACACCAAACCTATTGGTAATCAAGGTATAATAATTTCTTTCACTCATTCCTTTAGATACTTTCTACTCCCCATAATCGTTATATAGCTATTTAACCAATATTTATTTTGACTCCTGACCTGAAAATAATTCTATATATATCCACAAACCCTACAGTACAAACCCTAGAATCTTAGGTAAACCACGGAGCCCACTACTGCCGACAAACTGATGTGTCAACATCAACTCCAGCTGCTTTTCGATTCATCAGCCTCGTCATCGCTCTATAAATTACTTTAAGTCTCTTCCACACAGTTGATATCAAATTCATATTAATCTTCTCTACCCTTTAAATCTTTTAAAAATTTAACCTCAGACAAACTCACAAACATTATATAACATATATATATATATATATATATATATATATATATATATATAAATATATATATATATATATATATATATATATATATATATATAAATATATATATATATATAGGTATATAATATATAAGAAACTTTTTTATGCTCTCTCTGTGTATATATATATATATATATATATATATATATATATATATATATATATATATATATATATAAATAAATTTTTATGCTCTCTTTCTCTGTATATATATATATATATATATATATATATATATATATATATATATATATATATATATATATATATATATAGAGAGAGAGAGAGAGAGAGAGAGAGAGAGAGAGAGAGAGAGAGAGCATAAAAGTTTCCTTTCTCCTTAGCAAAAGAATATGAGTGAATGGAGAAAAGACAACTTTACACTCTCAGAGGGAGACGTAATTCTATAATAACGACACCAAGGCGCTACAATATTCCAGAGGGTAAGGATGACGTCATTTGCATTCACATTGCTTTCGGGAGACGAAAGACACAGCAAGGGAAACTCGGCTTATCAAATTGGCCTTCATTCTTTTTTTAGACGAGGGGTTATGATCCCCGTGAAGGAAAGTGGTGACGTCTGGAAAGGTCTTGAGAGAGCCTCAGATGTTTTTTTTTATTTGACGAGATCTGGCCGCGTGTGTCAAGAATGAAAGGTACTGGCGTGCGCGTGTGTTTCTTTTAAATATATACACTTGCGTACGTTGTTATATAAAGCAGAATCGTTATATGCATACGACTCTTTTCTTAGGTTATATACAGATATGTATGACACTTTCCGGTAAGGCGCATTCAATTTCATGTATGGCATCCCCGGTAAGAGCGTATTCCATTTCTCTCTTATAATTACCCGTCTAGTTCCTCATTGGACGGGTTGGTAACGTTCTCGGATAGCACTCTGCTAGACCCCTCTGTAATAATTCATGTATTTAGGCGCCTATTGACCACTAAATATATCTACATGTAACAATTTCATTAAAACCCTGTCTATTAGGAAGGATAACCTTGGAGATTTATTCTTTTTGGCTACAGTGTTAGATCCTTAGCACGTCCAAGTTTGCCAAAAATAAAAATAAAAACTTATATGAGAAATATTACAAAAACAGCAGTCTAATTCAGCAAGGGCAGCCACATATTCGCCTTAGTAAGAACTCTCGGGCTTCGTCAAGAATTTGATCACCCATTTCGTAACCTGATAAAATATGCGGAATGTAAAAATGTTCAGCATTGCTCTAAGCCAGCAGAATTTATCTCTTCTTTATTGTGATGGAGTACAAAAGCTGACCAAAGACCATTATCAACAACCATAAATTTTATGATTTCCATGACTAAGAAACCTTTGTAGACGTCAAGATCATTTTAAAGATCTTGAGAAAAGTTTACAGCCACTGGAGAAGGAGATAAGCAAGAAAGAATAGAGCAAATGTAGGGACCAGTAATCTGTCTCAAATCAAACATTTCTTATTTTGCATCATACGAATAGTGCTAACAAAAACATTCTTGTACCAGGGATTTTATCGCAGGAATTGTAATAAAACTTGTACCAATAATTACAAAGACCAATGGCTCTACCCCAAGCACTTAAAGTGTAACAAGCATTCAGTCAACATGCTGGCAATAAAAAATACTTATAAAAAATATCAATAAAACATGTAATGTAACACTTACCACCCTCTGCACAGCGAAGAATCCGATGGCGAAGCGTTATCTTGGGAAACGGTTCCCAGAGAACAAAAACACATTATGAAGCACTAATACAACGCGCACCTGCAATAACACAAATATCTGAATAATTACAAGAAATATCAATCTTTCAGATGTCCTGACTGCTTTAGGAGTATAATAAAGCTAATAAGATAAATCATATTACTACTATTAAAATGATGATAATAAATACATTATTACTTAAAATGATAAATTTTTAGTAAACAGAGTACTGAATGAAAGTGGGAAAATGATTAATTGAATCAGTCATTCGAGGTCCTATACAAATTATATATATAACCTACTGTATTTATATATATATATATATATATATATATATATATATATATATATATATATATATATATATATATATATATATATATATATATATATATATATATATATATATATATATATCATTTAATACCACAAGCGCTCTTTGCAGGAAAGTTTTCGTCTATATTTTTCTGGACAGATCATAACGGTCACTTTGACTTTTTTTAAATACTGTCAATTACTAGGTAATAAATACTCATTAGTACCCAATTCACTTTCCTTTGGAATAACCTCCCCCCAGAATAGGGAATTATACTGCAAATAATGTGAATCTGCCCATTTCAGCCATAAAATTTGAAACGTACGAAATTAAAATAAAAAAAATATTCCCTTTATGTGCACAATACTCGTACAGCAGAGATACTTGATGAACAGCTGCTGCATGGTGATGACAGTCAAGGAATGATAAGGAATATTCCTTATGGTGGCATGTAGCACCTTCCTCTCTCTCTCTCTCTCTCTCTCTCTCTCTCTCTCTCTCTCTCTCTCTCTCTCTCTCTCTCATGATGTAACGGCCAAGTTAAACGTGTAGTGTAATGGGGAGTGACCAATTCACGGTCCCACAAGTACTGGCTGAATACCAGTTCCACAAACTTTAAATGGACTTCATGCACAGGTGGATATAACAAACGCGCACTAGCATACACACACACACACACACACACACAGAGAGAGAGAGAGATAAAAAAAAAACATTGTTTAAGCAACTTTGTCCACAAATTAAAACGGATATCAATTAACTGTTAATTGCAGAAGTTATTGGCTTTACATAAAAAAAAACTGTTTGAAACCTATTTCTTGGACCTGTACGTTTTCGTTGTCAGTAAATAAATAAATAAATAAATAAATAAATAAATAAATAAATAAATAAATAAAATAAATAAATACAGCTAGAATTTACCATCAAGCCAGAAAGATCTACGAGAGACGAAAAATGCCTTTTTTTTCCAGTGCGTTGCTTTCAGTAGTATCATTTCCAGTCATTCTGGAATGGAGCAGATTATCGGTGCAGCAAACTTATTGAAAACTACAATGTTGTTGACGCACTTAAGTAATAATATGAACAGGTTGAAAGTTACTCTACTGAAAATAATTTCTTATCATGATGACTCACCACAAAGAACAGTTATACAACCGGCACTTCGAAAAAACTTTGTACTGTTGAAATACAGAAAAAATGTATATCCAAATGTCTTTTCCAAACAGCATTTCCGCTTGCAAGTCAAATGATGTCCCATTTTAATTTGCTTCTTTCATCTACTTAGGATTTCGTCGTTAGCAAGATAAATTTTGAAACAGAAAGGTAATGAGTTGACGAACTCCAGCTTTTAGTACTTTTTAGTATACTTTGTTACTATTATTATTTTCATCGTTTTTACATTATTATTATTATTATTATTATTATTATTATTATTATTATTATTATTACTTGACCCAACTTCACAGAGAAGAATTACCTTACAAAAACAGGTTGGCCTAAGCACTTCAACCATTGTGGTCAAGGCCCAAGCATCTGCTCTTGGACCTAAGCAATATTTAGTATAAACGGTTCCTGTAAATTACAGGACTTTCTTTGCATACAGTCACTAAACACTAACTAAAGAGTAATGTACAATCACTAAACACTAACATTCACAATACACTTACTGTACATTCACTATACACTCACACTTACGATACACTCACACTCACTAAACACACACACTTACTATACACTCACACTTACTATACACTCACACTTACTATACACTCACATTAATATACACTCACACTCAATAACACTAAACGCTCACTGAATACTCAATACTCACTAGGCACTCACTATACACTTAACGCTCACTAAACACTCATAAAACACTAAATACTCACTGTACCCTACTCAGTAAACATTTACTTAATCGTAAACATTCATTAAACACTAAACACTCACTAAGCATTCACTAAGCACTCACTATACACTAAACATTCACTAAGTACTCACTATATACTAAACACTCACTAAACATTCACTAAGCACTCACTATACACTAAACACTCAAACACTCAAGCACTAACCTTAAACACTCACTAACCTAAACACTCATTAAACACTAAATACTCACTAAATCCTAAATGCTCATTAAATCCCTAAACACTCATTAAGCACTAAACAGTCAATGAACATTCACTATCACTCATTAAACACTCACTAAACACCTACACACTAAACATTCACTAAACACTAATTTTCACAAGACATTCACTAAACACTCACTAAACATTCACTGAATACTTACGAAACATTCACTAAACACTAACACTCACTAAACATTCACTGAATGCTTACACACTAACCATTCACTAAACACTAACATTCACAAAACCTTCACTAAACCCTATACACTCACTAAACATTTACTAAATACTTACACAGTACACATTCACTGAACATTTACACACTAAACATTCACTAAACAATAACATGAACTAAACTTCACTAAACCCTAAACACTCACTAAACATTCACTGAATACTTACTCATAAACATTCACTAAACACTTACTCACTAAACCCTAAACATTCGCTAAATACTTACTCATTAAACATTAACGATAAAAAAAATTCACAATCGCACTAAGCCCCTGTTCAATTTGCAGGTTACCATACCTTTAAAGATGGCTCAATGCTTTGCAGCGCCGCCCTGGTGGAAGACCACCGAACCAATCTAGTACTGGTATGGAGATCGCAACTCCAGGTATATAACCTCTATGCCGGAAACCCTCATCTTTCTAAGATCTACTACAAATCGCAAAAAGGCTGGCTTAATCGAACGATGAAAACCCGGTGTTTAATCCTAAAGCGACAGATCTACCTCTGGGAAAATGGATGGTGGGGAAGAATCCACAACGTTTTTGGTAAAAGACAGGAAATAATTGCCAGGTCGAGCAATTCGAGGATAACTGATGATACCAAAAGATTATATGTCACACGTGAAGGCCTGGTAGATGTTACCATGCCACCTGAGAGTGCGCTATTATTTTTTTTTTCTTTAGTCTCCTGAATAAACGGAGGAAAAAAAAAACATAAAGGGACACAAAGGGCAGCAAGGTAAAACACTGCAGCAGAAAGAAACAGGTTCTAAAGAAAGAGCGAGAAGGTGGGGTTGGGGTCACTTTCTTAATTGTTATAATCTGTTTTATTGAGAAAATGTAAGAAGAAAAATCCCAAACAGGAAACAACATTGAAAGCACCAACGGATTAAACCCACATAAAACTTCAGCAATTTGGAGGAGGAAAGTAACCTCATCCATGAAAAACAAACTTTTAGAAAAACTTACTTTATCAGCTTTTCTAGGCCATACTGAAGCCCAAAGCCACTCATGGCGGACTTAAAATATCTTTCACATGTACTAAGCTGTGATTTTCTGGAGGTTGTTAGTACCATGCTAAAACCCCAATAGATGGTTAACTGCACTATAAATAATCACTGTAGCATTTAACTTAAGGCTTTTTGAAACCGTATCCTAATTAATATTTTACTCAACAAAACTGGTGACTGTTTGCTTACTTTGTAAGTTTGCTTAATGAGCAAAGATGGGAGTGAAATACCTCATTCTCCAGAACCTGCGACAAACCAAAGGTCTATTACTGCCAATTTCTATGATATAAATAAAAAGCCAAAACTTTTGGCAATTAAACTGACTTGTGAAACCAAAAATTGGATCTACATAAAATAAGAGAAAAACAAAATGTTGATCTTGGAAAATAAGACTATAAATAGTCTAAAAATTATTGAGCTTGCAAAATGACTAGTTTAAAAAAAAAGGGGGAAAATAATCGGATCAAGGTTACCCCATACAAAGTTTCTTGTCTGAGAAAAATACTGTTTAAGCTGACTTGAAGAACTAGACATGGCAAAATCATACTTAATAATTCATTACTACCAAGGGAGTTGCCAACCTAAATGCAAAAATACAAAACTTTGAGCTAGAGGTTAATCAGTGAAATATTTTTCAAAGTTTCTGGGATCGATAGAAAGTACTAAAAATTCTGGCATTTATGCCGACTTCAGACCTATAAAATTATCAAGGAAAATAACAGGTCACCGCAAATGTACTGTACCTACCAAGTTCCATTAAAATTAAGAGAATTAGAGGACAATGTAGAATAATAATAATTAACCCTGTCATAAATAAAGCCTTACATGACAGCCGAATACTAATATTATGAACATTTCAACTTAACCTTTTCTGGCAATCAGAAGCTTCATTGTAATTGTGCTTTGATATGATATAAACAGCGCAATCATGAACTATCAAATTTTTCAAGTCTTACCTTTTAATAAATATTTTGTCTAAATAATAGCAAGAGAAATAGTGACATCTTGAAGGGGATGAGCTGCCTCACCCCTTACAAGGCGCCGTTTCACCCAAAAGTAATTGCATTGTGCATCCTAAAAAATAATTCTGTAACTATATTACTTCCTGAAAATTAGATGGAAAATACTAAAAGTCTATATGTTAAATTTTATTGTAACCTTGAAAAACAGGGAATGGTAAAAAATATCTGGGTTGTATAATCAACTATCTCTAAATACACTGACAAGTGTAATCAATTTAACAATAAAAGGTAAAATACTGGCTTTTCGGAAGATTTGCCACCTTGAAAGATAGACATTGATCAATTTTTTTTTAAAACTATCACCAACCGTAGCAATATATGCCTGCCAAGTTTCTTCAAAATCGGAAAAAAGGAAATAATCGATTTTGAACTAACCTGCTACCTAGAATAACGGGCAAAAGTAAAATATGAGACTGGAATCGTTCTTAACCGCCACCTACACGTGCACCAAACTTCACCAAAGGAGGGAGAGATAAAACGTTAAAAAATAAAATTTTAGCCTCTAAACTGTTCTGTGATAATCCTATAAAAGTCAAGATAAAACTATTTTGGAGCCCCAATCACTAACCCTATAAGCACCAATTTGTGACCTGCGAATATAGGACTAGGTCAAAAAATTTTTGGAAAAATTACTTGCCTTTACAGGCACCAACCTATCAACTTTCATCAAAACATGGCAAAACAAAGTTCATTGATCATTATACAAAATGTCATAAAAAATAATGAATACTGGAATTTACATCACAAATTACAAAAAAATTGAGGTAGATCACTTACCAAATTTGATATTTTTTTGCAGCAGGACTTCTGTGAAACATAACAACTTAGCGATGACCTTGACACAAACGCGAACGACGGTAATAACTAAACACTCCCCCCTAAACACTCCCTTAAAAAACTTTAAAACACGCGAAACTGCACTTGCTAGTCATATAATGTATTCTGTTATGCAAAAACCTGCGTAAATAATGGTGTTCTGTTCTCGGAAACTTGTGATTATGTACCTTTGTAATACCCTTCTTGCATTAATAATATTTTTCTAAATTATCCTTTGGGCTCTAATATGGTTTACACAGTATTCATGGAAGCCTTCTTAGTTTCGTGTAATTGTCTGAAGAATAAAGATTCATGATATGATCTCCATTTTTAATATGTTACGGTGAGTTTGACTGATTAGCAAATCACAGAAAATCAAACAATATGCTAAAGAAATAAATGTCTTAAAAATTCTGAGTGCGAAATATCCTATCGACGCAAGCAACATCGTACGCTGAACACACCGTCTTGAAGTTAATAATTATATTTTCATGGCAATTATGTTGAAGTTCTCCTCCATCTTGAATGTCTCTCCCTCTATGTTAGACTAGTGGCTGACAACGGGTTTGATCTGAAAAGAAAAAAATTGTCTGATGCGTAATCTAAATATAAAATGGGAGGTTTTGTAATTTTTTTGAAATCAACACGCATTCAGACCGTGATTTAACAATATAATATACATCGATAATCAATACCACTCTGGCCTAAAAAAATGTCTCTCAAAAATAATCTATGATGATTTCTACCAGGCCATCATCAACAAAAGAGGTTCCAGAGGCCTCTGACATAAGCAGAACTGCAAGTGTGTGGGACTTTAAAGCACATGCATTCAGTGTCTACAATTTCCTCAGTTCCTTCAGACATCTTGCTGCAAAATCTACAAAAGAGAGGACGATATTCTCAGCGTCAATCAACTTGTGTATGTTATTTTTCAAAAGAAAATTATTATAACAAAATCATTCCACGCAATGTATTATGATTCTGGTACGATAACGATATAATGCGTGTTTGACCAGGTAACAAAAATGTACATAACTTCTTTATAAAAATAAAATTAATTAAAACCAATAATAAAATTCACTATGGAAATGGAAAAAGAGGGTTGCCTACCCTTTTTGGATTGCCTAATGCACAGAACTAGTAACAGGTTTAAATACAGTCTGTGCAGAATATCCACCAATATTTCTGCCTATGTTCATTTTTATTCTGGTCACAGCAATAAGGTTAAGAAATAAGCTGTCACATCCATGTCCTCAATAGTATTACATATATGTATCCCTGAATACAATGATGATGAAATATATATAATTAGAAATATAGGTAAGAGGCTGAAATATCTGACTTTGTATTACACAATGCACTAAAAGCGGCAAAAATAATTTTATTTTAGCAAAAAATAAATTTATGACATAAAAACCCTGCTTGTAGTGCCACATAATATGATTTCAAAGATAATCCCAAACTAATTAAAATTTTGGACTTTATGTAAAATTTAAAACAATACTAATGGATAAGAAGTCACCTGACAATACTAATGGATGTGTAGACTCAGATGTACATGTAAATATGCATGAAAAGTTTTTATGAGTCAAACAGGAAAAACACTGGAAATGAGAACAGAACGGCATAAAAGATATGTAAAATATGCATAGATGAACAGTGAAATTTTTATACATGGCAATGAAAAAAAATCATACAATCAACTGGACTGGAGGAAAAAGAGTTTTTTCTAATAATAAACCAGAAAGAAACATCACTGACTCTAGAATAAAATAGTTTCCACAAGAACATGAACATTAGTCATGGCACATATAAACTGGATCCATTCTCAAAATAAATATGCAAGGAGTTTAATTCTAAGGAAGATACTTCACCAATTGGACCAACAACCTAACCTAAGCTGGTACTTCACCCTTTGGATCAACAACCTAACCTATCCTAACCTAGGCTACTGTAAATTAAAATTAAATTTATTTAAATTGAATATTTGCAATTTAACCTAACCACACCCATCCTAACTAAGCCTAGGGAACTGGTAATTAAAATAAATAGGATGCAACTTAACCTAACCTAACCTAGGATGCTAGATCCTTACTTGGCCAGACAGGGTTATGGGGTACTTTATCACCTAACCTAACCTAGGGTCGTCAACTAACCTACCTGTATCTTACATAACCTAACCTTGGGTGCCTGGTCCTTACCTGGACCCCAACTAACATCACGTAGGTTATCAGGTCCTTAATTACCTAGTGTATGATGTTACTTTAAAAACCTTCAAAACACACACTAAAAATAGGATATGCATACAATTCGTCCCTATTTTGACGAACTGGCATAATCCCATTTTTTTAAAGTTTTAGTTTTTCAGTCAAAGTGTCTCAGTTTTTTATACTCTGTAACACATCAAAATTTCAGCTGTCTGTGTTGTCATATTTTCCAATTAAATTTCCACAAAACATGAGCTAATTAGAAGCTCTGAAGATTATCATAATCTTTGACGACTATTTTCTCAGAATTAGGGAAAAATGCCTTAACCCAGTTCATCAAACTAGGGACGAATCATGGTTTACAGTAAAAACTTGACTAACAGGCTCAAATGTTCACCAAGCCTTACCTTATTAAAAATCAAAAAATCCTGCAAAAGTACACTATCATGTGAATGTTAGAATATATCCTTGCTGTTCACTTATTTTGTATTTTCCCCCACCACCCAAAAGCCTCACTTTCCTATAATTGCAGGATATTAGAGTACCAATATCTTTAAAGTAACTGAACTGAAATGAATGTCACACAAATCCAGAACAGCCAAAATAATACATGGAACAAATATTACTCGTCTGCACTGAAGGATTCATGACCACATACTGAAGCAAGAATTTAAAACATTCCTGAATCTAAAATCTCAATTAACTTGTGAAACTTACAATAAGTTTGCCAATCAAGTTTCAGCATTGCTCATGTTCCTAATACGCTAGCCATCCTTAACCAAATGGAATTAGAAAAAAAAAAACCATAGGGAGCTCCACTCACACACATACCCAAAGAACTCGAAAAACAAACCCCATAGTAAACAACATATGTTGGTGATAAAGTGTTCAAGTGATTAGCAATGCAAAAAACACATAAATATATATATATATATATATATATATATATATATATATATATATATATATATATATATATATATATATATATATATATTACACACACACACACACACACATACACATATATATACATATATATATATATATATATATATATATATATATGTATATGTATATATACATTATTTTGTGTTAGGTTGAAATTCGGCTGCAGCATGGGCAGTCTACCTAAGTTCTGGCAACTCTGTAATCGTGCCATAATTTTTGACCTCATTAAGCCTAATGATTAGATTTCAGTGTGGATAGATTTTATGACGCTGTTTAACAAATTATACGGCCTTAGTGTACGGATTAAAGCAACTGGAAAGGATGACATGATTAGTTTCCCGGGATGTTATTCACTATTTTAGGTAATAGGTTATTAAAAAAAAAACCCTCCCTTTCAAAATCTTACATTAATTTCTTTAGTTATCATCATATTTCCGTTAAGGTTAGACTAGCAGGCAACTTGTTTTTACGAGCTCTGAGGAATTACTAACTTGCATCAAAGGAGATAGTAGATTAAAACGAACTGCGAGCAAATGTCTTCCCTCAACACTCCAACTTGTACACAGAAATTGCGATTTATAAAACAAATCAGATTTTCATTCCTCCCCGTCATGAGAGGCCAAAACACACATCCAAAGAAATCAAAATCGCGTGATGCAGAACTTCAAAGAAATTTGTGAAACCTTGGGAAAGACAATCAATTTGTGTTCATCTACCACTGTAGGCAAGTGACTATGACTCAACTGACCATTGAACTGACCTCGTCATACCAACAGTCACGGGCAAGCAGCTGTATGTATGGATCCCATAGGGAGCTGCCAACCGGTCATCCCCGACCTTCGTAAAATGTAAAGCACACACACACACACACACACACACACATATATATATATATATATATATATATATATATATATATATATATATATATACATACATATACTCTCAAAGTTAGGCTAGGCTTTTTGGTGTAGCCGTCAAACGTTGTCACAGGCTGAGTTAGCGTGTTATTTTGGAAGGGCACCCATCTGCATGACAATGCCAGCGATTCCGCTTTCATGACGGTGATAGCATATACCTCTCGCTAAAGTCACCAATTATTGACAGTTATCTTTATTCACAAAATTCATGATGGCAAAAGGAATTCGTGTTATATAAAGACTTGACAACGTTAATGTTTGCGGTGAATAGCCTGCCGTGCAAATGACGATAAAACTGGCCACTACCAGGGCCTGGTTCCCGCCATTCACCAACCGGAATATTTACGGCGGGTTGTTTAATTTTTTTTTAAACATATCTTTTTATTATATTTATGATAATTACCGCTTACTATTTATGCTTCTACGTTCATCCCCATTTCGTACGTAAAATAGTCGTTGCTGAGCCGGTGGGGAGTGGTAACAGCCTTCAGTTTTAACCAGCGGAAATATGATTTTCATCACCTGCCTCAAGAATACAACTGTTTGTTCAATAAAAATCCGATGTATATTAGTATTTCACTGTCATTAAACATTGGTAAACTCTGCTAACCTTTCGGGACGACATGACACTTGAATAATGACTTCGTTGCCCTGACCAAAGTGTTGGAAACGTTTATGCATTTCACTTGAATGCAGCAGGTGTCGCGACTCCATTATACTTGATATACACTGTACACCGTCACCTCCATGGTCCTTCTTCCTTGGTGCCGTGAATAAAATGAGCCGTGTGACAGTTCTTTCCGATTAATGAAGTAGTTCCTGTCTCATCAAACACGGTTAACGAACATTTTTATATCATTCTGTATATACGTCATTATATTTATCTTTTTTTTTATTTTGCTATCGCTATTTTCCTATAGGTATTTCAGATATTACTCATAAATACGAAGACTCGCTCAAGTAATAGTTTTAGTATTCTTCCGCTTGGTAAGATTAGGCAAGAATCGGCAGTAAAGTGTTCTTACCAATAGTGTCCACACCGACATCAAAAGTGTTCTTAAAAATTGCTGTATAATCAAGAATAATACATTGCTGTGCACCTCAGCAAGATTCACAGAAACAGACTGCAATGAAACACTTGTGTGTGAATTATCAGAACGTAAATCGCTTCTTTTAGCGAGTGACGACCATTCACCACCAGCTCGGAGGATCTCGGTGGCTTTCGAAGGTAATGTCATCCAATGCTCTTTTTCCAAAATATTTTGTGCCTCTTAGTTGCCTAGGGCAGGAGGCTAACGTTTGACAAATGACGTATTGCATTATCAGTTTGCCTAAGATAACTTTATGCTGTATTTTTGGCGTCTGCAATAATTTAATCTTTCGATATGCAAACCACTCAAGTCTCATGCTACAGAAAATTGTTGCCATTTTTAGTAGGTTTAGTATTAATCGTTTTCTTAATAAGTTACAGATCGGCTGTTCAATCTCCATGGGATGGGTTGTTGTTAACTTATATGTATGTATAAAGTGATATTTATGTATAAAGTGAATGACGCAATGTGGGAGGGTTTGATAAGTCTGTTCCTTTGGAAAAAGTGTAAACCGCGTAATGACGTTATGCTGGGTCCGCATGACACCGAGTCTCACTGGTTCACCAACCAGCCGGTGATTGTGTGCAGAACTCTTGGCTGCGGCAATCAAACGTGCCTAGCAATTGTGCTGTTAGTGGCTTCAGGAGTCACAAAAATCTACCTATTCAATCCCTGTCTTACTCGACTGGTTTCATTGTGTCTTCAACAACTTTAAACCTGATGAATTATTATACGATGAACCTATAATAGTTTGCTATGCTAATTTTATGATATAAGATGCCATATCTCACTGTTATATTTAACATAATGCCCGCTTACACATTATATATACTCGGTGCTATTTCACCCCTTTCTATATTCACAAGTTGTTCTGTAGCCATATAAATATAATTATTCCACTACAGAAGGTATGGAAAATCTACAAAAAAAATACATGAGGATGAGCTTACATTTCAAAGGTTAATTATCAGATTAAATGCTTAGGCCTACATTACAATATTTAAGATGCTTTGTTCCTCTCTCTCATTTAAAATGTACTGTAGTAACTTCGATTATGAATTACTAAGTAATTACTTCAGTCTAAACATAATAATATTACACAGTCATTTATAATGTTACACAGTAATTTACTGATATTTACAGTGTAAACTGGCCACGCCTAGCCAATATTATTAACTATTAAGTAAGCTAGAGAACAAGAATAGACAGAAACACTAAGTATATATTTTAATCATACGATTTATATTATTTTTTCTTTAAATACGAATGATATACTTGAAATTAATAAAGTTAAATAGTGTGACTGAGAAGTGGACTAAATAGCAGATGAAAATAAGAACCCCCATTAATCATTCCGTTTTCTATAATTGAGGATGCTTGGCCTAGGTGACGTTATCACCTGCGCGCGAACAGACTTATCTTTTATTAGACTTTTGGTTTGACATGCCGTTGGTAAGTGTAAGCGCGTATGATATCGTGGAGTTTTATGCTCAGTGGTTCAAGTGTGATTGCTGCCGGGAACTGCTTTGACTTTCAGGAGACATTATGTTTTTTATACATACACATATATATATATATATATATATATATATATATATATATATATATATATATATATATATATTCATGCATATTAATGATAATACCAGTTAATATCCAGTTTATATGCCTCATATACCTTGCATAAATGATAATACCAGTTAATATAGTACTATATATGTATATGAATGCAAGAGGAAATATAATATAAAACCGTTCCCTGGTTTAAAAGCAGTTATAGACAGTGTGTTTGATACTGAGCTATATAAACGATATTTGTGCCTTTATATATATATATATATATATATATATATATATATATATATATATATATATATATATTTTATATATATCACACCACCGTGATTTATTTACAATCATAAGCTACAAATATCGCTTAATATCCACTTCACAGTACTTCGGGAGTATCACCGAAAGAAAATTTTAAGTTATAAATGGATTGGTATCTAAGCGTCTTGAACACTCGACAGTACCTCCAACGACTCCAATCGACGTTCAAACCGTTGAGCTATTGTATTCGATGTCTGAGACACTCTGGAAATTTACTCATTTTGATTATAATCACATGCTTTATTCATGGAGTGGTCAGGCTGGGGATGTTATCTAGTGGATATATCTCTGTATGAAATGAATATCCTTAAAGTGTTATCATTGATAGCAACAGATCAAGATACAGTTTACTGAGTAATTGCTTTCGTTGACAAGAATATTAAGGTTTGACAATGATATTTTTTTTGCAAAAATGTCGTCATTAAGCACTGGTTTTGAACTTTAAGGTAACTAGCTGTGAAAAAAAAGGGCTTCCATATTCCTGGATCCCGGATTATTAAAGTTGTACTTGGCTGATTCAGGTGTATTCTGTTTGGTTGTTTGTGCCAATGGAATAAGGTGTGGACTATCCCATCCCCAACCTCTTTTCTCATCTGCTAGTATTTGCATCTTTACATTGACTGCATCTCCCACACCTTGGTTTGTATATTTCTTCCGTAAGTGGTCATGAAGATGCCAGCATATCAAAACTATTTAAAATTTTTTTGTACAAAAGTTTATTGTACTCACAAATCAAAACGTAATTACTTATGTTCGAAAAAACTCCCCCAGGATGGGACGAGCCTATAATGCTCCATAATTACAGATGACCCAGGCTTTAGTACAAGTTCTGTTAGCGACCTGCTTTACGGGTATGCAGCCTTATCTTGTGTCTCTCGGCACTGATTTTTGTATTTAAAAATAAAGCCAATTCAAACTATTGTAGTATTTGTTGTTCATCATAACTACAAAACTGCTCTAAGAGTTCGATTAGTATTTGCCTTTTTAACTAAAAACTGAAATTCAGTAATTGCTGGACTATATATCTTGGAACACTTATCCACTGGTCACCAGAACAGACGTGACAATCTCATGATTTCATGGACAAAATAGATAACCCCTTCCCTTCCCCAACCCCTTCCCCATTCCCCCTTGTAACTTTCCCCTTTGACCGATCCCCACAAATTTGACCCTTCCATCATTTGTAACTTAGATAATAGGTAAGTTTCAAACCGTACATTCTTCCCCTTCCCATCCCTTTCCCCTTTCCCCTTGTAACAGGTGGCCAACATTGACCGATCCAGACAAAAGGGTGACCATCATATGACCCAACTTAGATAATTCCCTTCAAACCCATCCCATCTTCCCCTTCCCCATCCCTTTGTAACTTTTGTGGTAACCGCTTGACCGATCTAAACTAAATTTGACAGGTGGCATCATTTGAACTAAGATAATTAGGTGTCAAACCCTTGCCCTTCCATTTGTAACTTATGTGACAACTGCCTTGACCGATCTAGACAAAATTTGACAGGTGGTCATCATTTGACTCAACTTAGATAATAGGGTTTAGGTTTCAAACCTATTCCCCTTCCCCCCCCCCCCCCTTCCCCTTTGTAACTTATGTGGTAACCATTTGACCCATCTAGACAAAATTTGGCATGTGGCCATTATTTGACACAACTTAGATAATAGGATTCCCTTTCCAGGTACCCCCTTTCCCCTTCCCTTTGTAACTTATGTGGTAAATAAACTCTGTGGGTGTATCATACCTCATGTCATGTACTTGATACCATAGAAGTATATTATTGAAGATGCCTTTTTTTCCTGTGATTAATAATTCTGTATTTAGGCTTAGTGGGATGTGTTTTTAGGTTTGGTGAGAGAGTGTGTATAGGTTTAGTGGAGATGTGTTTAGGTCAACAGGGATTTGTTTAGGTTTAGTGGTGGTGTGTGTTTAGGTCTAGTGGGGATGTGTTCAGGTTTAGCAGGTTGCGTGTTTAGGTTTAGTAGGGGCGTGTTTTTAGGCTTAGTGGGGGTGTGTTTAGGTTTAGCAGGGGATGTGTTTAGGTTTAGCAGGGGGTGCATGTTTAAGTTTAGTTGGGGCTAACTGAGACAGTCACCACAGCAATGTCTGGATAAAATGTTTAATGTTTGGATAAAATGGTGTAATGTAGGATAAATGGAGTCACTGCAATGTCTTGATAAAATGGTGTCACCACAGTAATGTTTGGATAAAATGGAGTCACCACAGTAATGTCTGGATAAAATGGAGTCACCAATGTCTGGATAAAATGGAGTCACCACAGTAATGTCTGGATAAAATGGAGTCACCACAGTAATGCCTGGAGGACAGTCACTTCTGCTTTATGTCAGATGACTCTGGAACCTCTCTTGTTGATGATGGCCTGTTGAAAATCGTGATAGATTATTTTTGAGGAGCAATTTTTTTAGGCCAGAACGGCAATGGTTATCGAAGCATGTTGTTAAATCACGATCTCAAAACATACGAGTACTGGTTAAAAAAAATGACTAAAGCTCCCATTTTGAACTTAGATTATGCATCAGACATAATTTTTTTCTTTTCAGATCATAGCCGTTGTCAGCCAGAAGTCTATCATAGAAGGAGAGACATTGAAGACAGATGAGAACTTTAATGTAAATGCCATAAAAATATAATTATTTAACTTCAAGCCAGTGTGTTCAGCATGCGATGTTGCTTGCATCGGGAGGATATTTCTCAGCGAGAATTTTTAAGACAAATTACTTTGGCAACCTTTGATTTTCGTATTTGCTAAATAGTCAAGCTCACCGTAAAATAAAAAAAATGAAGATCATATCACGAATCCTTATTTTTCAGACAATTACACGAAACTCAGAAGGCTTTTATGAATACTGTGCAATCCATATTAGAGCCCAAAAGATAATTTAGAAAAAAATAAATATTAATGCAAGAAAGGTATTAAAAAGTACACAGTCTCCAGTTTCCGAGAACAAGAGACCATTATTTACTCAAGTTTTTGTGTAATAGAAAACATTATATGACTAGCAAGTGCAGTTTCGCGTTTTCTGAAAGTTTTATAAGGGAGTGTTTAGGGGGGAGTGTATAGTTACTACCGTCGATCGCGTTTGCGTCAAGGTCATCATGAAGTAGTTGTTTCACAGAAGTCCTGCTGCAAAAAAATATTAAATTTGGTAAGTGATCTATCTCAATTTTTTGTAATGTTTTGTTTAAATTCCAGTATTCATTATTTTTTATGACATTTTGTATAATGATCAATGAACTTTGTTTTGCCATGTTTTGATTGAAGTTGATTGGTTTGTGCCTGTAAAGGTAAGTAATTTTTCCAATATATTTTTTGACCTAGTCCTATGTTTGCAGGTCACAAATTGCACTTGCAGGGTTAGTGATTGTATCTCCAAAATAGTTTTATCTTGACCTTTATGGAATATTACAGATCAGTTTAAAGACTTAAATTTTATTTTTCAACGTTTTATCTCTCCTTCCTTTGGTGAAGTTGGTGCATATGTAGGTGGTGGTTAGGAACGATTCCAGTCTCATTTTTTACCTTTGCCCGTTACTCTAGGTAGCAGGTTGGTTCAAATTCGATATTTCCTTTTTTACCGATTTTGGAGAAATTTGGCAAGCATGTGTTGCTACAGTTGGTGATAGAAATTTTTTTTTATCGTGGTCTATCTTTCAAGGTGACAAATCTTCCAAAAAGCCAGTATTTTATATTTTTCTTATTACAATTGTTATTGATCTTATTGGTAGTCGATTATAAACTTCAAGTATTTTTTTACCACACCCTGTTTTTCAAGGATACAATGAGATTTAAAATATAAGCTTCCAGTATTTTCCATCTAATTTTCAGAAAGTATTATAGTTACAGACTTAATATTTAGGATGGACAATGCGAGTACCTTTGGGTGAAACGGCACCTTTTAAAATTAAAGGTGAAGCAATTCATCCCTTTATTTGGCTATAAATCATATGCTTTTGTAACCCTTATGATTCTAATATTGCTCTTGGTATTATTTAGACAAAATGTTTATTAAAATGTAAGACTTGAACAAATTTGTGATGGTTCACGATTGCGCTGCATATATCATTACACTGAAGCGCGATTGTCTGAAGAGATTGAGTTGAAATTTTGTTTATATCATTACTATTTATCTGTCGCGTAAGGCTTTATTTATGACTTGGGGGTTGATTATTATTATTCTAAATTGTCTTCTATTTCTCTCGATTTTAATGAAACTTGGTAGGTAGGTAACTTTGCAGTGACCTGTTATTTTCCCTGATAATTTTGTAGGTCTGAAGTCGGCATAAATGCCAGAATTTTATAATACTCTCTATAGATCCCAGAAACTTGGACAAATATTTCACTGATTCACCTCCAGCATTAAGTTTTTATTTTTGCATTTGGGTTGGTAACTCCCTTGGTAGTTATGAATTAAGTATGATTTTACCATGTGTCCAATACCAGTGGTTCTCAACCTGGTCAGCTTAAACAGTATTTAAAAATTCTCAGACATAATATCCAGAATTAAAAAGTATCGGGGTAACTCTTGACCTAGTTAGATTATTTTCCTTTTTTTAAAGCTAGTCATTTTGCAGGCTCAATCATTTTTAGACTATTCTATGTTGTCCTATTTTTCCAAGATCAACGTTCAATGTTTTTAGACTATTCGTATTTTATGTTGATCCATTTTTGGTTTCAGTTTCACACGTCAGTTAATTGCCAAATGTTTTAGCTTTTTTATTTATATCATAGAAATTGGCAGTCAAAGGCCTTTGGTTTGCGGAAGCTTCTGCAGGACGTATAATAAAAGTTCTAAGAGCAAAATCGCAGGTTCTAGAGAATGAGGTATTTCACTCCCATCTTGTTCTTACAGTGAGCAACATATTAATTAGGATATGTGGCTTCAAAAAAGTCTTTAACTAAGTTAAATGCTACAGTGATTATTTATAGTGCAGCTACACCATCTATTGGGGTTTTAGCATGGTGCTAACAACCTCCAGAAAATCTAAGCTTAGAAACACGTGAAAGATATTTTGAGTCCGACATGAGTGGCTTTGGGCTTCATTATGGCCTAGAAAAGCAGATACAGTAAGTTTTTCTCTAAGTTTGTTTTTCATGGATAAAGTTCCTTTCCTCCTCCAAATTGCTGAAGTTTATGTGGGTTTAATCCGTCGGTGCTGTCAGTGTTGTTTCCTGTTTGGGATTTTCGTCCTCTCAGTAAAACTGTTTATAAGAAAGTGACCCCAACCCTACCTTCGCTCTTTCTTTAGAACCTGTTTCTTTCTGCTGCAGTGTTTTCCTTGCTGCCTTTTGTGTCCCTTATGTGTTTATTTTTCTCGCCATTTGTTCAGGAGACTAAAAAAAAAAAAAAAAGCGCACTCTCAGGTGGCATGGTTACATCTACCAGGCCTTCACGTGTGACATATATTCTTTTAATATCAGCAGTTATCCTCGAATTGCTCGACCTGGCAATTATTTCCTGTCTTTGAACAAAAAGATTGGTGACTCTTCCCCACCATCCATTTTCCCTGAGGCAGATCTGTCGCTTCAGGATTAAACACCGGTTTTTCATCGTTCGCTTTTTACGATTTGTAGTAGATCTCAGAAAGATAGGGGTTTCCAGTTGCCCGTACCATCAGAAAATTTTAAATAGATTCGACTTGAATTATTTGAACTTCTAGTAGTCTGAGTTATTAACCTGAATCAGGGAGACAGAAAACAGAGGATTGGTGAAGGAATCCACAGTCGTGAAAATATATATTAGAAATATATATATATATATACATATATATATATATATATATATATATATATATATATATATATATATATATATATATATATATATATATATATATATACATACAAACGAGAGCTTTTTAGAACCTGCTCGATTCTCCTTGCGAGAAGATCCTCGAAAGGTCTCCTTTGTATATATTTTGCTAATGTATATTTTCACTTACACCACAGTGGGTGTTCTTACCATTTTAGTGAATCATGCTATTATTAGATTTTTTTGAAATCTTATTTAACCTCCTCTTCTTAGCAGAGTAAAACTTTTTTTCAATATATGAATTTTTTAATTATTATTCTTGTGTGGTATGAATCACTTGAGTTGCCCAATATTCATTTCATGAATGTTACATCTGCAGGGTATGGGCTCACTCATGTTTTCGTTTCCGTTTAGTATGAAACGTCTACAGAAATAAGGTAACAAAACTGCAGTAAGTCATAATTTCATTTCATAATGCAGGACTTGATCACAAATAGTGTTTTGCGCTAGATGATTTGTTTGTTGGAGATCAAGTTTGACTCAGCCAGCACAAACTCTTGCTCCTGGAGGATTTTTTAATGGATGGACAGTGGTATATGTGGGCAGTTGTTGGAAGACACTTCGATTTCGGACAAAATATGCACCTTTATAAACTTCGTTTTTTTTTTTTTAAAGCTGACCCCACTACCACTCTCCACCCTCCAAACTGTCTTAAAATTGCAGTGATAGATCGCTGTATTGCCTGGCAGATGCCTTCAATGCCGTAGGGTTCTTTTTTTGTGTGGAGGGTATATTCTGGTTCCGGTTAGTTAGTGACACTTGTATAGGTCTCCTGATGGTGGTGGGGAGGAGAAACGTCTCCTCTGCAATATTTAACGATGGTGTGAGGTGTAGTATGTGTACGGCATGTTGCTCCACAAACTATTCCAGAAGGCACTCACTCTTGAGACACATGAGACACATGCATCACTAGCCACCAGAAATAAGAATGTCAATATCTTACAAGAAGGGCTCCCATATGGAACGTATGGAATCGCTAGACACCAAAGCAATCTAAAGGCTTTGGCAAGAAATCTTCAACCACTACATAATGCCCCTTAAACCATTCCAGAATTTTTCACTGGAAACGTTCCTGTCTACCCGTCGCCATCCAGAGACCCACACAAGTGGTGGTATCAGCCAACTGAAATATCAGTGCAAAAACAAAGGACGAACCCCATGACACTGACTAAGCCAGGAGCAAGAACCGTTCTGGGTAAGACCAGCTTGATCTCCGACAGTAGTCCAGTTTAGCTGTGATCATATCTTCGCGAAATGAAACAAGACGTCGACTTTTTTTATTTTTTGATTTTTTTTTCTTGTAGATCTTGGTAAAATAGGAATACTTGATTTCTGTATACGCTACAGAAGTACCATTTTAGAGGTGAATATTACGGCAACATGTAGCCCAAGAAATTTACTGCTTGCAGAGAGAAGAATAAACAAAATATTAAGAAAATCAAATTTAAAATTCACTATTTTCTGAAGCACCCATAATTTGTAATGAGACAGTAAAGGGTAATTGTTACTGCAGCTGCATTCAACTTTTTTATTTGAACTTTCTCATTTATTTTCTTCTTATTTTTCTTAAAGTGGTAGTATGTAAAGTTTGCAAAATGTAAATTTGTATTTACTGTGCTGAGCAATTATCTTCAGTATTACCACACTAAGGGTCTTTCACCGTATTATTATTATTATTATTATTATTATTATTATTATTATTATTATTATTATTATTATTATTATTATTATTATTATTCGCCTTTTTACGCACTGATATTGCTTATTTTTTACTGATCTCATCATGTGACTCATGTTAGTGACCTCGATCCATTTGTGTAAATCACAAAATTATTATGTCAAAATCTCAGTATTAATTATCTATTTTTTTTACACGGATTCACTGGCAGATTTTTTTATGGTTGTTAAATCATTACATGTATTCTAAAATGAATCAGCAAAAAAATTAGTTGGTAGATGGCAAAGTGAATTATGGTATTTTTTTTTTTTTGGAAAAATCAGAAACTGATAGTAATTTCTGTACGTCACTAAATACATAGTTCTAGGTTTGAAGGACATGATTTGCGTGAAAGGTGACACTTTTGCAACAAATCCGATATAGTTTATTTAACTACCCGATTATTATTAATATTTTTTGTTAAAGTAAGTTTTTCTTTAGTTAATCCACTGTTGTCAGACTTCTTAGAAATTTCATTTAAAATGGTTTTCTTTCTTGCGTTAATTAAAATTTCGTCCCGATGCAAATAACAAAATGGCTTATTTCTCAGAATGAGGAACAAATGGCATCGACAGTTCGTTGGACTAGGGACAAAATAACTGGTTTATATTAACTTTTTTTTTTTCATTTGCATTTCACGAAATTCTATGCAACTTATTGTATTAACCCAATGTTCACCTGATCTCTCGATAGGGTTTCATGACCTTATTTTAATTGTCAAAATCAGACTTTTTAATGTCAGTAGTCAATTTATTCACATTTGGGAAACTTTTAGCGAAATGATTTTTCGGCTAACTCTTGTTAATTTTAAATTTATACTGTTGGTGTCCGAAAAAAAAAAAAAAATTTGAAAGTTAGCTAACAGAAAATGCTACATGTTCTAACCATGCACGAAATGGGAAAAAGCCCTGCCAAATCAGTTGCAAATCAGTTCCGGCAAACCTTTTAACTTTAAAAATTTTCCGTTTGCACAAGTGAGTTTGTTCAAGAGAATTTTAACATTTTTCGGTAAAACGTCTTTTACACTAAAAACTTTTAAAGTTGGCAATGTTTAATGATTTTACAATTGATATGGCGCAGAATATTGCTCCATGGAAATCTGTGCAAATTTATGATATGTTTAAGCTATTCTCATTTATTTTAATTATTAATTTGCTTTAGAATGTATTTTATGATGGGGCAAAGTAAAGGTCATTTATATGATGCTGCTTTAATTTGTAGCAGTAATGTGGTTAACAATAATGCTTTTAATTATGTATGATAATCATCAACTCGTATCTTTTAAAATTCTTCATTTTGCAGTAGGCCTAATTGTTATCATTATCATTTAAAATTCATTTTTCAGTAGATCCACGAACATTTAGTTAAATGTTTTATAATTACATTTCCAAACAAGTACAGTTTAGTATTCATTCGTTTCCAGGCCTTTAATCACGGCTTACGTGATTATCCGTTATATTCCTGATGGTGCCGTCATGTTCTTAGCATTTGTCTCCATAAATGGAATGATTTGATTGTTTATTAGCATTATTTTGTTTGTTAGTGTTATTTGTTGGAGCAGTAGTATTATTAATAAATATTAATTGTCACATCCGCCATTTATAGTTATTTTTAACAATAACTAAATCCTGTTTAGCTACATTATCAAGTTTTGTGTGTGAGGAGTTCTAATTAGGAGCTTCTTTTCGATATGATGCATGTTGCAATCACAGTAAATGACTGCGACAGACATCGAAATACTCTTTCTCACATGCTTTTTCCTTAATCTTTCCTTCAATAATTAACCTAACAAAATCGTTTATTAAAATAGGTTTAAAGGAGAACAAAATCTGATGTGGTTCCTATTAGCAGGTTGAAAGGAGAACAAAATCTGATGTGGTCCCTATTAGCAGGTTTAAAGGAGAACAAAACTGATGTGTTCCCTATTAGCAGGTTTAAAGGAGAACAAAATCTGATGTGGTCCCTGTTAGCAGGTTTAGAGGGGAACAAAATCTGATGTGGTCCCTATTAGCAGGTTTAGAGAAGAACAAAATTTGATGTGGTCCATATTAGCAGGTTTAAAGGAGAACAAAATCTGATGTGGTCCCTATTAGCAGTTTTAGAGGAGAACAAAATCTGATGTGGTCCATATTAGCAGGTTTAAAGGAGAACAAAATCTGATGTTTCCCTATTAGCAGGTTTAGAGAAGAACAAAATCTGATGTGGTCCCTATTAGCAGGTTTAGAGGAGAACAAAATCTGATGTGGTCCCTATTAGCAGGTGTAAAGGAAAACAAAATCTGATGTGGTCCCTATTAGCAGGTTTAGAGGAGAACAAAATTCTGATGTGGTCCCTATTAGCAGGTTTAAAGGAGAACAAAATCTGATGTGGTCTCTATTAGCAGGTTTAGAGAAGAACAAAATCTGATGTGGTCCCTATTAGCAGGTTGGAGAGGAGAACAAAATCTGATGTGGTCCCTATTAGCAGGTTTAAAGGGGGAACAAAATCTGATGTGGTCCCTATTAGCAGTTTTAGAGGAGAACAAAATCTGATGTGGTCCCTATTAGCAGGTTTAAAGGAGAACAAAATCTGATGTGGTCCCTATTAGCAGGTTTAGAGGAGAACAAAATCTGATGTGGTCCCTATTAGCAGGTTTAGAGGAGAACAAAATCTGATGTGGTCCCTATTAGCAGGTTTAAAGGAGAACAAAATCTGATGTGGTGCCTATTAGCAGGTTTAGAGGAGAACAAAATCTGATGTGGTCCCTATTAGCAGGTTTAGAGGAGAACAAAATCTGATGTGGTCCCTATTAGCAGGTTTAGAGGAGAACAAAATCTGATGTGGTCCCTATTAGCAGGTTTAGAGGAGAACAAAATCTGATGTGGTCCCTTTAGCAGGTTTAGAGGAGGACAAAATCTGATGTGGTCCCTATTAGCAGGTTTAAAGGAGAACAAAATCTGATGTGTCCCATTTAGCAGGTTTAGAGGTGGACAAAATCTGATGTGGTCCGTATTAGCAGGTTTAAACGAGAACAAAATCTGATGTGGTCCCTCTCAGCAGGTTTAGAGGAGAACAAAATCTGATGTGGTCTCTGTTAGCAGGTTTAGAGGAGAACAAAAATCTGATGTGGTCCCTATTAGTAAATTGAGGAAAGTCTTGTAAATCCAATCCAATAGTCATGCTTTCTTCAACATTCCTGAACATAGTCACTTTAGCCAGAGTGAAAAAAACCTGTTATTCAAGGGCTGAGATTAGCAGGTTTAGAGGAGAACAAAATCTGACCGTGGTCGTTGATCATTATATGTTAAATCTGATGTGGTCCCTATTAGCAGGTTTAGAGGAGAACAAAATCTGATGTGGTCCCTATTAGCAGCAGGTTTAGAGGAGAACAAAATCTGATGTGTCCCTATCAGCAGGTTTAGAGGAAAACAAAATCTGATGTGGTCTCTGTTAGAGGATTAGAGGAGAACAAAAGATCTGATGTGTCCTTTTAGCAGGTTTAAAGGAGAACAAAGCCAGATGTGTCCCTATTAGCAGGAGACAGGAGAACAAAATCTGATGTGGTCCCTAAATGCAGGTTTAAAGGAGAAGAAATCTGATGTGGTCTTTTTTAGCAGGTTTAGTATGAGAAGAAAATCTGATGTGGTCCTTATTAGTAAAAATTGAGGAAAAGTCTGGGTATATCGAATAGTCATGTCTTCGGTCATTCACTGAACATCGTCATTTCAGCCAGAATGAAAACAAACTTGTTATTCACACACAAATGAGGTTGAGATCTTCGTTTACATAGAAACGTGATTAACCAATTGAGACGTTGTGCATTATATGCATGCATACTGTCATTTCAGGTGAATAAATGATTTTCACGCCATTGGAATTTATAGTAATTTTCATTTTTCTTTTTTTTTGTTTCTCTGTTTGTATGGTTTATAACACTGTTTCCATTTATTTTATTATTGAAGGAAAATTAATGGTAAAAACATCAAAATATCTGGTAGTATTGTAGTTGACCTTTAGTAAAACTCTTCACTAGGTCAGGATTTTCTTATCAGATTACATTGGAACGAAACGAACCTTAAAACACCTAAGAATTGAATGAAATGCTCTTCCGCCCGAGTGCCCAATCCCATCCCCGCGCCTACATTTGACAAATGAGAAAAATTAACTTCATTTCGTTTTTGTTTAAACAGATATATGTTTTGAGATAGTCCAGAATGCAGAGGACTTTACCAAATTTACACCTGCAAGAGCGGTGACCCGCGTCAAAAAATTATATTCCTTCTAATATTTTTATTTTCACACGAAATATATTTTTTGTAGTTGTTTCTTCTTTGTCACTGACTTGGTTATAATTGCTCTGTTCCGTTTGTTTGAGAGATTCAAATGATACAAGTCCTCCACTATCAAAAGTTCCTCGTTGCGGGGTGGGTTCTGTTCTCCAGCTAGCACTCTGCTGGCCGATGAGTTCGAATATCCGCCGGGCAATGAAGAATAAGAGGAATTTATTTTTGATAGAAATTCATTTCTTCGCTTGTTTATAACGGTAGTTCGTTCCACAATAACTTTCTTTAGGTCCCGTTTTGTCTTCAGGTAACCAGATTGGTTCTTTTGCCACTTAAAATAAACCTAATCCTTTTGTCTTCCTTTATTTTGTTAATCAGCTCAGTTTTGTCTGGTTAAATTTGATGATATTTAACCTTTTCCTTCACTATCAAGATGGTTCATGCTATTGAAGTAAAAAGACAATTTATCTTTGAAAATTTATTTTGACCTTTTGTCTTCACTTTATGTTGAGATATTTCACGTTTTGTCTAAAAAAAAATTTTGATCTAAAATTTCGTTATTGTCCAGAGAATAAAGTTGATGATATTTCATTTTGTCAGTTGGAAAATTTTTTTGATGAAATTTCAGTTTGTCTTCAAATTTATGTTGATGAGCCCGTTTTGTCTTCACTTTATTTTGAAACATTTCTCGTTTTGTCTTCAGGCAAATTATGTTGATGATATTTCACGTTTTAAATCACTTTACTTTGATGATATTTCGCGTTTTGTCTTCACTTTATTAGGAGAAAAGAGCAACGTTTACTACGTATGCATGCGTCCAGCACATGTTTCTCTCTCTCTCTCTCTCTCTCTCTCTCTCTCTCTCTCTCTCTCTCTCTCTCTCTCTCTCTCTCTACATGAGGCTTTACCTGGACAGGCTGCACACCTTGCATACCAGCAAGCTTTAGGACCTAGTTTACTGACCGACCAGCGACTCAGTTGATAGCCTTTCATTCGAATTGCCATCTCACAGTTACATGTTAAACATCTTACAGTGTGATGATTATTTCCGTGAATAAAAACTATAAATCTGTTTATTCGCCAATAACAGTTAGTAACTTCAGCATGGAAGGAAATGTTCCGATTATTCCAATTGTAATTCTCGAAATTAGGTTAAAAAGTTAAATCCTCATTGGACGGGCTGGTATCGTTCTCTGATAGCACTCTGCTGGGCCCGCGTTCGATTCTCCGGCCGGCCAGTGAAGAATTAGGGAAATTTATTTCTGTTGATAGAAATTCATTTCTCGTCATAATGTGGTTCGGATTCCACAGTAAGCTGTAGGTCCCGTTGCTAGGTAACCAGTTGGTTCTTAGCCATGTAAAATAAATCTAATCCTTCGGGCCAGCCCTAGGAGAGCTCTTAATCAGCTCAGTGGTATACTTAACTTTTCCGAAATTAGGTGCAAATATTTATCATTAGGAATAGTGTGCAATTTGAAAGATTAAAATATCTGATTTGATATTAAATGACTTAAATTTAATAACCAATAAAACATTGACTAGCACACCTTCTCATACAATAATTTAAAACTTTCAGTTTAATGAGGCCCATAACAATTTTTTTTTTATTTCGTGACTTTTTAAAGGTCCTTTTCACGTCAATCCCTAATATCCTCATCAACTCACTGGCGTGGCGAACATAGTTGAATGGCATATACAGTATCACCTCGGGTTTTACATTCTTTCACAAGTTACGAAATCTGTGCTGTATGTACCACAGAAAGAGAGTAAAAGGATAAATAACCAAACAACGTCTGCATGCGAGTACGCTGGAGGCCACAGATGACAGCGCCCGTTCCTTTTCTCGACTTACTGAATGAAAAGGAATATATAAGAAATTTAAAGTCAATCAAATTATTATGGCAAGGACATCTGTTTACTCTCGAGAAATCTGATGATTGTAGTAGAAATCCGATCTTAAAAATACATTTCATCTCAGGGAGTCTTAAGTACGAGCGCTTAAAAGATAATATAATTTGCACCTGCCTACATTTAATCTGTATCGTTATCACCATCGTTTCCCAGGAAGTATCGCCTCATTTACCTCATGGTACTTGTGATTAAACGAAGCATTAATAACATGCAAATCTATGCATTGTTGGTCCCCCATTTTAAATCTTCCTTGATGACGTTCCTTCTCATTTCCTCAGGGAATTCAGTTATTATGGGTGTAATATAACGTTTACCTTGCATGTTCCTGTGTCATTTATCTCTCTCTCTCTCTCTCTCTCTCTCTCTAACTCTTCTATCTCTCTCTCTCTCGTAATAACGTTATATTCTTTAATCAGTTCTAATTTATTTGTATCTGGGCTCTAATATTCTTTACCTTGAGGTCTAGCAAAGAATAGTGTTCCAATTCACGAATACTATGGATATCAATAATCGTAGTACTAATACCACGTCTGTTACCACTAATAATAATATTGACGTTGATGATAATAGCTATTATTATTCAGATGATGAACCCTATTCATATGGAACAAGCCCACAGGGGCCATTGACTTAAAATTCAAGCTTTCAAAGAATGTGGTGTTCATTCGAAAGAAGTAAGAGGAGACAAGTTAGACAAACAGACAAATTAACTAATCAATACATCAGTAAAAATGTAAGTAAAATATTCAAATACAAATTGAAAAGGGGATCAGGGAACAATTTTGAATGTGAAAGATCTCTTTTAAGATACATTTTTATTATCATCACTATTATAATATAACAGTCTGCACGATTATTAATGACAATTGTAAAATTTCAAAATACCAGAGAAAATATCGATAACTTAATTAGTAATTCCGACATTAGGTCAAGCATTTTTCATTAGGAATATTACGTGCCTTATATGAGAAATGTGAAATCTTTATGAAGAAAATGGGTCACTGCCATAATTGTTTGCGTCAAATAATTTGGGGACAAATTTTTTCAGTTTTCTTGCAGCAGAGATTGAAAACGTGGTTAAAAATGACAGTATAATAGTAGTGATGCTAAATATGTGTCTAACTGTCCGTGAACAATCAATTAGCTACACAATTACAGAGAATATTCCAGTTACTCCAGAGGTCAATGCTCCTGTATTTAAAATCATCAATGAAACCCCTTCGAACTCGGTTTGAATCATCTAGAGCACTTATCACTATTCTAAGACCAGATCCCACGAACTGAATATAAAGAACATCGTCGCTTCGGGATGTACTGTTCCTCTGGAACACTTAGGAAATTGGGATGACATTATGTTAGGTAATCTGCCACTTTGGAGAAGATGCCCCAAGGTCCTCAGATGCTTTTGGATTGTACATAATTATGCATATTGAATGCATAATCATTTTCTTTGAAAACTTTCTAATTACACAGACAATTGTATCGAAGTTTCTACGATTTTTATAATTTCTAGCCCTGATGACTTGAAAACGTCAAATTTCCCGAAGCTCTTGTAAAAAACGCGATTGCCAATATGGAATTATAATAGTGATGATAATAAAAATGCATAGAAAAATGCTACAGGATTCCACATGGTAGAGTTTAATAGTGGTAGTACCAATAGTAGTTATAATTATGTCGACCCGGCAGGGGGTTAGTGCCGCCAGTGCACCTCGCGCGGTGCGCTGTAGGCATTGCTTTGCAGCGTCCCTTCGGTTCCTAATTGCAACCCCTTTCATTCCTTTTACTGTGCCTCCATTCATATTCTTTCTTCCATCTTACTTTCCACCCTTTTCTAACAAGATGTTTTCCTCCTGTTACATTTTTGTAACCTTTTACTCTCAGTTTTCCTTCCATCGCCGAATGACCTTCTAGGTCCCAGCACTTGGCCTTCGGCCTAAATTGCATATAATTATGTCGAGGGTAAAAACACAACAGACAGCAGTGTTTAAGATGAGAGATGAGAATGAGGACATCACTCCCAGTTTTTTTTTTTATAATCATCATCTTTGCTATCGATGTTACTGGATGCAGTTTTTCACCGCCACCAACAAAGTTAGGAATGGAATTCTTTTGTTAAATTTTCACCTTTTATGAATGTGCTTATCGGGAATACTAAATAGAATCTGATGAATCCTAAAAATTGCGTTCATTTAGTTACCTTGTTGAGGTGATTACCTTTTGTGAAAAATTAGTTCAGAGATGTCAATTTGTTGTCATGAAGACGATCTCATTATACCAAGAGACAGGGATGTTTTGTGGTAAACGCTTCATAGAAGGTTGCTTATGAATGACATTCTAAATTGAAAATTGATTATACAAATCATTGATACCAGTTCAATCACTGATGTTCCAGTTCTGTTATTGTTCATGGACTATCTAAAAGAATGATGTTCCTTTTGTTGCTCTTATTGAGAACTTGGTCCAGTTAATTTGAGTGCTCATGGATCATACAAGTGTTCATGGATGATATCTAAAAGAATGGTCTTATTGAGAGAGAGAGAGAGAGAGAGAGAGAGAGAGAGAGAGAGAGAGAGAGAGAGAGAGAGAGTTTTCCTTCCCAAAAACTGGTGTCTGAATACAAGCGATAACATCAGAACTTTGAGAACTCATAAATGGTCCAGTTAATTTGAGCAAAAATTTCCTCGGGGCATCACACAAGAAAAAAAAAAAGTTGGTTAGGGAGGTAGTGGCGAAGGCATGATGGATATGAGACTTCTCCTCTTGTCTCATCACCACCATCTCTCTTTTCTTCATCTCCTTCTTCTCCCTCTCCTTCTTTCTTCCTAATTACTGCCTTTCATGTCAAGTGGTTGTTGTGAGCTGATTGTATTTTTGATGAGAAGGACGAAGAATGGCTGGAGTGCTTTTGCTGGTTATGAGAGTTGTCTCTGACATAGCAATTCTTTTTCTGTGGTGACTTTGTTTTATATTAAGTTTTTTTAATGAAACAGTAATAACTTATGAGACAAAATTTAGATTACTAAATTACAATCGCTTGTAACCTTATTTGGGGAGCACTGTGAGAAACAGCTTTATATTTAAACACATGCCTTTATTAAGCGAGAAAGAACGTTACTTACTGTAGCTCGTGCACATTAGTATACTTGCATTTTATTTTCTGATATAAATACTCTCTTTGCCTGTAAAAGATTTTTCAGCTCCTTCAGGGCATAGTGACCATAATTCTTGTATTTAGTTTTTCAATTGATGAACAAACGTCGCTTTCATTTTGTGTTTAATTTTTTTTTTATGGCTTTTGAATAAAGTTGACATGCAATCGTCTTTTACGTTTCTATTATCTGGATTCATTTAACAATGATTTTATTTTTATTTACGCCTTCAAAAATATTTGGGACAGGCCTTTTATACTATGAATAAGGATATTGTTATTTATACAAGCATATCGTCCCATTTTGAAATTATATCACACTAAACCTTTCGGTACTATCTAAAGGCACGTCCATTAAATTCATATCTACATTCCTTTGTCTAAACTCTACTACTATTTCCTCTTCATGTAGCTGTGGGGTTTTCCTCCAGTTCCACCTTTAAATCCTCGTACTTCATCTCATTTATGATGTCCAGCCATTCCAACTCCCTCTTGTCACTGCCTTAAGAGTTGAGCAGCAGAAAGTGCCCCCTCAGTGCTTGGCTTGACAGCCTCAGTTTTATAAAATCATTTCATAAATTCCTTAGACACTATTTCTTTGTGCCTGGCGTTACCATGCTCTCTTAACAATTTTGTGCAAACATTGTATATAATTTTTTCTCTGGGTGACATTTCATCGCCTGTCTGAAAACTCTGTGTCCACCATCTCTTTCATTTGTTATCACATTTCCTTCCGGTTTAGACGGCCGCAGTATTTTTTTTTTTTTTTTTGCGACGAATTATCGACGATTTATTTTCCCTTTCAGTCGTTTTATTTATGTACGTAGACACTTTCAGGGATAATAAATTCCTAAGTATACCTTTTTAAAGCAATTATCCAATGTATTCTATTTGATGTGCGTAATAAGTACTTTTAGGTAAAAATAACAGGAATGTGTTTATGCTTAATTATTCTAACTCATTAAAAGACGAAAAATTATTGTAATATGTTTAACTTGCTTTACAGTTTAGCACACTAAATAACATAATAATTTCATCGTGAAATTTTCATTCATCAAATATGTCGAAAGAGTGAATATGCGATTCAGCGTACTAAACTGTAAAGCAAGCTACACATATTACAATAATTTTTCCCCTTTTAATGAGTAAGAATGGTGAAGCATAAACACATTCCTGTTATTTTTACCTAAAGGTACTTATTACTCACATTAAATAGAATACATTAGAGAATTGGAGAGTCTTTAAAAAGGTGTACTTAGGAATTTATTATCCCTGAAAGTGTCTGCGTCCATAAATAAAATGACTGGAATGGAAAATAAATCGTCGAAATCAAACACACAGAAAATTTAAGAACTAATTCCACAGAGATATGACCTTTTGGAAGAGTTTTCATTTAGTGTTTTGGATGAATTTAAGTTTAATTTTTCTCCTACGCCGTGACTTAGAAACCATCCTATGAGTCAACATTATGAAATAGCGAAGATGGTACTTAAAGCCTTTTGTACTATTTATAAACATTTCGTGAACATCACTATATTTCCTGTAATGCAGCTCGTTCTTCTCTCCCTCTCCCTCTCCCTTTCTTTAAATTCGTTTATTCTTTTCTCCTCAAGCTAACTAGCTTGATCACGAGGAATTACGAGTTTATGATAAGGCTGATAGAACCGATTAGGCTTCGTTTTGCTTCGAAACATGATAAACGCTTCCTCTTTCCTTGAAAACTATCTCTCTCTCTCTCTCCAAGTGTGTTAATTGTATTACTTATTTTCACTTAATTTGAATAAGTCAGGCGTTCGCTTTAACTTGTATTAGTTATTTATAGGCAACACTAAATTTATTTTTGTTCAAAATGTCAAGGAACATATGAATATGATTTAACTTACAGAGATTATTATTGAAAAATGTAGGGTCAACGACTTTATTAAATTAACGTATTTTTGTTCAAAAATGTAAAGCAAGGAACATATGAATATGTTTTATAAGGTCGCCAGTTATACACGCCTCAACAAAGAATATGCAAGGAATAAAGAATTTATGATGAACGTCCTATATATGCGGATATATAAGAATTTATATATAAGATAAACTTAGATATATACGCAACGGTTTCTCCCAAATATATATAAATATCGAGATAAAACTATATTGCTATAATCAGAAATGTTACTGGAATAACGGGGGAAGCTAACTTTAAAATCCATTTGGCTTAATCTACCTTCGTGAACACCTAACCATAAGTTGGCATATATGTTAAAACAAAGAAAATGGGGAGAATTTTTTAATTGATAAAGCTAAGTCCACTTACCGTCCCGTCGGTCGTGCGAAACAGCGACGGACGAGGAATCACTAATTAAGATGACGCAGGAGTAAAAGTAATAAAGAACAAAGTCGCCCACAAGCTCTCCGAGGTATAAGTGAATAACATCTCCCCGATCATCTCACCCCTCGAACTAGCATTTTTTTGCGTTTGGAGACGATATCCACCCGCCTCTGTCCATATTCCTACAACTGAATACATGTAGTGCGTTTGTCGCATTTGTAAAAACCTATATATATGTATATGTATATATATATCATATATATGATTATATATATATATATATATATATATAAACGTCCTTTAAATATATATGTTTGTAGCTTATGTATTGTATATGAATCACGTGTGTGTGATAAATAGTATATATATATATATGTATATATATATAGATTTATATATATATATGTATATGTATACATATATATACATATATATACATATATACATACACACCCACACACGTGTTTATGTATGCAGATAGTTATGTATCCTTGGAACAATAGCAGTAAACGAAGAAGAAGGTGTAGCACCATAGAATAGCAAAACACCAGTCGTTGCTATTTTCCTTCTTTACTTAGTTTCTATTAGCAGCGCGTTGACCTGTAACCCTTCCCGTATTTGGAACTCTGTAAGCACTCCACTGCTTCCTGGACCTTAAACTGTTTCATGCCACCTACCCCTGCATCTTATCCAGCCGAATTATTAACATTGTGTATAAACCGCGACCAAAACACGTCACGTACATTAATTGATATTACGTTACTAAAACTATCTTTTTATTGTATCTTTGTTTTGATATTTTTCAGACTTTCGGACTCCTCACTCCACTTTACAACGCAAACAGCTTGTAACCTTTTTATCTCATCCTCCGCATTCATTGTATACACCTCACCTTACTGGAGAGTTGGACCAGCAGTCTTTTACACATTTTAAACTAGCTTTCATAGAAATCCTCTTTATTACCAGTCTTTTGGTAGATGTCCTCTAACCCTCTTTGTTTCGCCTATTCTGGCAATCATCTCTTCTCTCATTCTATCATCACCCATTATATTTGCCTCAAAACACAGGCATGAATGAACCAACTCCGTAATTCATTACCTAGTCTGGCATGCATTTTCCTCGCTTTCCTGGCTTTCATTTACCCTCATTGGTTTACTCTTGCAATCATGTACTTCATTATCTCACCTCTGTTGGCTTTAGCGAAAGTAGGTAAGCAGAGATTGCGAATTCTTTGTTCAACCCCGTACGCCCGGACGAACTGCAAACAATACCCTCATAGTAAACCTCTTCTTGCGTTTACGTGTTTGCACGGAGATTTTGTGGGCATCCCCTCTGTTCCCATACGCTCACCCCCGCAGGGGGTTAGTGCTGTCAGTGAACCTCACATGGTGCCCTGTAGGCATTATTTAAGGGTCTTTGCAGCGTCCCTTCGGCCCCTAGCTGCAAACTCTTTCATTCCTTTTACTGTACATCTGCTCACATTCTCTTTCTTCCATATTACTTTCCAACTTCTCTATTAATTGCTTCATAGTGCAACAGCGAGGTTGTCCTCCTTTTACATCTTTCAAACCTTATTACTGTCAATTTTCCTTCCAGTGCTGAATGACCTCATAGGTCCCAGCTCTTGGCCTTAATTCTATATTCTGTTCTCTCCCCATACGCTCACTGTGCTATCTGAATTTAAATATGCATAAGCTCTTGTGCTTTCTGGATATGAAACAACTTCCTTTCCAAAAATGACTCGACTCCCTTAATACTCCTTTTTCTCGGTCTCCCCTCTTCTGTTTCCACCTGAACCTCTGAATTATACACCCTTCACGTCCATCCCCCAAATATTCTGACCTGTCTTTTTTAACCATTGTCAGTTTTTGTTAACAGATTGTTAATATATCCATTTTTTGCTTTTTCTCCCAGCACTACCCTACAAATACTACTATTAGACTAGTCAGTTAATCATCTGGTTTTAGTAACTGAGGGATTAAAGATTATTTTATAGATTATAATGTTTTCTTCATTAAATATTATCTTGCTTTTTCGTTTAAACAGGTCTTGTTTTTCCGGGTTTCACTAATTCACATAATTCGGATACTTGCACTTTTCAACCTTTCTGGATTTATTTACCTTGTTGAACTTTGTAGATAACAGTTCCCTTTAGGTTAAGTTTCTTTTTGTAATATATGTCAAACATTTCAAACATTTTTCAGTTGCTCTTAACTGTCACGAGATTATGCTAAATCATCTAAAATCATGTTTTTCCACAGTTCAGTTACAACCAGTTCTCCTATTTCAAAATCTGAATTTCATCCTCTTTTTGTTTAGCTACTTTTCTTATTAATGGTTAAAAATATTAACGAAATTTCAATAAATTTTTCCCCCCTCAACCTAAGGGTACCATAAATGTTTCTTCTGAAAATTCCAGTACACCTTGGTTTATAATTTTCCTCTAACCCATCCGTAGATGATTCCATTGAAACTGACCATCAAACAGACTTATACCAACCTTGTTTCCTGTACATAAAGTTCGCAGAAAATATAGCGAGAACTTATGGGCTTTATATCATCTCTAACTAGTTGGTCAATGAGTTACAATCGAGTTTTCCATTGTCTTTTCCTTCCTTTTGTAAACATACTAGTGTAACTTGCTCCCAAGAAAGGTGATTACCAATTGGTCTACTATGGGTAAAGAGGTTGAAGGTTCACTTTGAGCTCTTCTATTAAAACATCTAAATTTTGAAGGCCTCCTTGTCCCTCCCTCAGTATGTAATACTTACTCATATCTGACTATACTCTCAGTCTTGGTTTAGGTGATTGTTAGGTTCGTCCAGTTGTTGGATTGTTTCTTCGAAAGAGCATTGTTTCGGGGTTTGGCTGGCCTCTTGTGTTGACGGGAGGAGACGAGGTGACGTTCGTCTTATCGTTTTTCCTTCAAGTCGGAAAGACTTTGGAATGCAGAGCGACTGGTTCTCAACCGCTTTGGCTGAGGATGTAGCAGCAGTTGGAGTCGGAGTCGGAGTCGGAGTCGGAGTCGGAGTCGGAGATGGTCTTCAAGCGGCATGTGTTGGTTGCTGGCTTTAATCGCTGAGGAGGACGGCAGGATAAGTTCCGAAGGTCGAGGCCTGACTCAACCTTAGTCCCTCTGTGAGTGGAAAACGTATTCTTCGTTGGCAGCCTTATTGCTGTCGCACTGTCTTGATCGAAGTCGTTCGGTGATGGAGGTTTGGCGATAGCTCGACAAAGTGCGGTGGTCGTCCTTGTGGATCTTTCGCTGTTACTCCTACGAAAGGCGGATTTTTATTCGAGTTGGGCTCGATACGATTAGATCTGAGCACTGAGAGTACTGGCGAGCAAAAGCTGGGAGTGAATGGGGAGAAGCACGGTGTGAGACGGAGTCGTTGACAACACGGAAGATGGATTCTTGAACCGTATGTTATGCCGTCTGGGTTCGGAAAATTCCCAGTCGTCGAGAGACAACATTACAGACTGTTTACAAGCAGGTTGAAACTACTTTCTAACACTAACTCGATTCTGGCTACACTGAGGAGAATTTCGCTGTGCAGCTTGTTTCGTCGTGTCCCAGGTACGACCGGCGTAAATAACAATCTTGAAATAAGTATCTGGAAGATTTCTTCGCATATTCCTGACGCAGAATATGGCAGGTACAACACCAGGCGCACTATTCTGAAGCAGATGGTTGGCAGCACTGAATATCTGGGCATGCGTTAGCAGTATGCGACGTTCTTGTCTATTTACGACAGTAAAGGCTGCTAGATGTACGTACCGTGGAATTTTCTTGGATCTGTTCTTGTTTACAAAAGGTATATTAATCATTAGCTGCTAATAGTGATGCGGCAAGTTGCAAATGCATATCAAAGCTGGCACTATCTTTCATTTTACATTTTCCGTGGTTTCAGACTACAAATATCTGTGAACAGTAACAACAAGTGATTTAACTGTGGAAACGTAAAGAGAGTAAAGGAAAATTTCATGAGCTTAAATGCTGGAGAAATGCTACATAAACACGTAGACATGAAGGCCCAAAGTCTTCATTAAATGATGTCGATATGCGGAAGAACTCAAGTAGATACTATCTGAAGAAATTCTACGAGATTGAACTGAAAATGGTGAGCTCAGCGACGAATCCTCTGTGAAGATATGCGCGATATCGCCGGTAATGAAAATGAACAGAAAACTATTAATTCGGCTTCACTGAGAATTAGCAAAGGAGTAATAAAAATTTATACAACGCGTGCAAGGCGCGATTTCCGGGTGAGGGAAGACTCTGTTTCTCGCAAAGCGTTACGGATTAAAGCATTGGAACTGAAGGCTCTTCAGAGGCTTGCTACAACGAATTTTCCGAAGGCGTGTGGGTCGTCGGATATTTGGGTGCGTGATGTCGGGAGCTCGCGAAGGCGACGAGAACTTTCCTCGACTCCGGCGGCGATGAAACGCAGAAGAAGTATGCTGAAGAAGGCCGCGTGTTAGGCTCTGAGGGCGCTCGATGAACCGGGTGACATGAAGTTCCTTTCCGTATCTCCGGCCGCGTGTGTCGAACCTCGTGGCTTGCTTTATCCCTCGCTGAGGGCGGGAAGTGCTCTGAGTGCTTTGACTCGTGCGCCACACCCACGAAGGAAGGTTTGGCCTGTGAAAAAGCTGCCCAAACGAATTACTGCGCTCGGCGTCTATCAAATGAAGCGCCTGGCAAACCTGAGTCGATAGACGGAGTGGTCGATGACCGGCTGACAACAAATGGCTCTAACACCTGGCTGGAGAGCTATTTAGCGAACAACTGCTAATCATAGCCAGCATGTATGTATGTAGTATGTATATGTGCTGTATGCTGCTGTATATATGACTGTTTATCATCTTAGTGATTCTGCTACAATCGAAAGCTACAAACATCTTTTATCAGTATCTATCAGTAATATATTTTCATATGTACGAAGGAAACACAGTTGATGTCGCGTCGTAAGTCGGGCTTTCCAGCGGCGAACTCAGAGACTACGAGAACGCACTAACGCGATGTTTCCACGAAGAAGGTATGAAGTGAATATGCTTGCTCATCAACTCACCCATCGGGCAGAAGACGATCTACTGCTGTATTGTTCCGTGTATTGTTGCGAACAACACGTACTGTTTATTTATCACATCACCGTATTCGCGGCTCGAAAGCTACAAACGTCTTTATTCGCGGGTGCGGTGCTGCGGGTTCAACTTCTTCCCGAACACAACAGCTGGTGGACCAACGTGCTAGCGCAGACACGGAGTTCAATATCGGCGTGAGTCGAAATTGACTGCTGTTCACGCGACAATTATATGTTGTTGTTTTATCTTTATTCGCTCAGAAGAGATATTCGGTAAGTAACGTCTGTGGAGTCGTTGCTGAGTCTCGAGTTGAGAAGCCGCTGATATACAAGCAGTTAACTGCCCGGGTATTCGCGAGTGCCTTCTCGGGTTCAACTTCTTTAGGCTGAATAACGCCGCTTTCACTGTTCAGGATTCGTCCCAACGTGGTCGAGAACGACGCATTCCTGCATGTTGTGTGTTGATGATTCTATCTTATTCACTCAGAAGAGAGTTCAATTCGGAATGAAATGTTGTCTCGTTGGTCGGAAGACCAGGCAGCAGTTATTGCGAGTATTCGCGGGTGATTGCTCGGGTTTCAGCTGGCACAGACACAACTAATGGCTTGGTTGCTCCCGCCTGAGACCAGTCGATCCCAACGTGAGTCCAAGAGCGACACTGTTCCTGCGTGTGTGTGTTGATGTTCTGGTCACTCGGAAGGTAATGTGTCTTATTGGTCATTGCTGGTCGAGAAGCCGGAAAACTTTGTATTTGCCGGGCTATTCACGGGTGCGGTTGCTCTCGAGTTCCAGCTCTTTGGGCATGGCGGTGAATAAGCGCCCTTTCACCTGAAGAAAACCTGGGTTCGTCCCTATTTCTGTTCACGTGTTCTCTGATAATTTATCTTATTCACTCAGAGGGCTGGTCGATAATGGTGAGGAAAACTCGCTTTATTACTGGCTGTGGCTGCCCAGTCATGGTGGATTGCTCTCGAGGTTCAACTATTTAGACGTATGTTGATGGTGCTTTGTACTTTCCGCCTAATCCCAACGTGGTCAGAAGAACTACCTTTCTGTTCACACATGATTGTGTGTTGACAATTTATATATATATGTATGTATGTATGTAATATGTATATATATATATGTATATATATATAATAATATAATAATATATGTATATCATGTGCTGTATGTGCATATGCGCATACGTAGTGTATGCACTTGCATGTTTATGCGACAACTATAAGAACAAATATGTGTCAGTAGTCAAAAAGCAACAAAGTATCTTTAAACCTGACGTCATTCTAAATAGTCTGAATTTTGATTTTCGCAGGGAGATCGATATCATGAACTCACTAGCTAATTAAGCCCACTCGCATTGTTTTCGGCACCAAACAGTAGGTGGGCGATGATGGGCAAATATGCCGTTTACCGAACCACTGACAGCTCTCTGACACTGGTGAACAGACACTTCTTTAACCAACTCTTCATTAAAGCGTCGGAGAAGTGAAACCACAACTACCGACTCGCAACGAAGAAACTGAGCGATGACCAAATCGCGATACTAAAATGCTCTGGTCGAGTGGCTTTGCTAAACAGAAAGAGTGATGAGCTTTAATTGGAGAAAATTCATCACAGCATCTTTCTCCCCGTATTTGAGGCCTTTATAATATGCAAATTTGAGCATCATCTGTTGTTATTTCTGCTAGCTGGTGGTGGTGTGATATTAAGCTCCAGTACACTGGCCTCCTGTGAGCGTTAAATGAAAATCATAAGGAAAACACAAATATGCATGAGAAGTATATATATATACAGTATATATATATATATATATATATATGTATATATATATATATATATATATATACATATATATAATATATATATATATATATATATATATATATATATATATATATATATATATATGTATATATATATATATATATATATATATATATATATATATATATATATACTAATGTGTATTAATGTATATATAATATATATATATATACACACTTGTAAATGATACACACACACTATATATATATATATATATATATATATATATATATATATATATATGTATATATATATATATATATATATATATATAAATATGCATATATTTCTAACGTCTTTTCTCTTCGTGGCGACACTGTCACGACATTTACATCGAAATAATGAAGTCAAAAGTTAATCGATAAGAAAATTACAATTTATACTATTTCTCTCTTGTCTTATATGCTGAATGAGAAATGTAACCTGGTCAAACGGCTTCAGTTGTGTCTAAGTATTTGTTGCTGCAACCCGCGATATCACCGTCTTTGTCACTAGACAAATAATGCTGCACTCTGTCTGCGCCTCTGCCTTCCACTTCTGTGTGTTTAATTCCGGAAATGACTCTTGCAACGCTGGTTGTCCTTCAGTAACTGGCTGAAAACAGTCGGCTGGCGACGACGCCAGCTGTTCATGTACCAACAGTCTATGATAACGAACATGATTTGAATAGTGTTCTATTTACAACGTAAGTAAGTGCAGTAATAATGTAGTTATCAATGTCATTGATCAACAACTACGAGCAGCAAACTGTAACATATGTTACAGGTATCAAGATCAAGCATCATCGTGAAGGCTGCGTAGGGAAAAAGTTCGTGATGAAGGACTCGATGCTCTTTGTAGTTATGCTCATGTGCAGGCTACAGCTACTATTCATGGCCAGAATGTGTGTTAACAACAGAAAATGATGTGCAAAAACCCTCCACAGCATACAGCTTTGAGTTACTTGAATTATGGCATGTGTGTGTTGCGTGTGTCTGTTTTATTTTTTATGACTGACATATCTCCTTGTATATCACCACGACAGACAAATGTCACAAATCGTGATTGCTTTTCAACCTTTATCGGCTATGGTAACTTTCAACTAAATAATACACTATAGAAAGAACAGTTTCATAATTGAAAACTAGTCTCCCTCCCTCTCTCTCTCTCTCTCTCTCTCTCTCTCTCTCTCTCTCTCTCTCTCTCTCTCTCTCTCCTACAAGCTGTAAGTTGCTAGGTATTGCTGATCTTCGCTTATCCCAGTTACATAAAGCAGCATTCACTTACAGTTTATTCTCATGGTAAAGCTATCTTTGACAACACATTCTATCTTAATATCTTAATTACAGCCTTTGTCTCCGACTCTCTGTGCTTTCTGTTTTTTCGCATATTTACTTTGAGAATCTGATTTCTCTTTATTAAGTGAGAATATCCCGCGAGTTTGTTTAAGGTTCTTCTCTTTCCTGAACACGTCATCCATCGCACAACTTTCAAACAATAAAGTTTCGCTCCTTGACTCACTCAGTTCATTTCATGCATTCTACGCCCACATTCAGTGAGTAATTAGAAATTTGTTACCGAATGCTATTCAAAACTGTTACAGCTAAAATGGTGCTATGTTTTCTCTCTTTATGGGCGTAACACTTCTGAATGTTCCCACAAGCCTCTATGGTGATACACGTTTCCTAGTATTATGGCCGTAATATTCTTGCACTGGGAGAGGATGACAGTATCCAACACAGAACGAGCTGATAGACAATCATTTCAATATCCCCCCCAAAAACATGAAGTTTTACGGAGTTTTAGACGACACACAAATGGCTCTCTTGCGAGGCTATCAAATGATTCTAATCAGAGAAAATATTTTACTGCTGCTATTAACCCTCGAGGAAAAAGAACTAACTGTAATAAAGCCAATAACAATAGATGAACGGCCAATAAATGACCAACATTCATACCATATTATCTGCAGCACTAATGAAAAACTCTTATTTGTTTTTCAAAAATTTTAGTATGATGATAAACTGTCTTATCATAACTGAAACCATGCCTTATATATATATATATATATATATATATATATATATATATATATATGTATATATATATATATATATAGAGAGAGAGAGAGAGAAAGAAGAAAGAAGAAGAAGGAAGAGAAGAAAAGAAGAGAAGAAGAGAAAACAGCAGACTTTGTCAGAATAAGCATGTAATCATAACTCTTGCCCGATAGCTGCGCTTGCTGCTCTTTTAGGATGAGTAACATGGTAATTGAACAACTATGTTTTCACCCTAGCGATTAATGCAGAGAAAGCATCGTGAATCCCAACAGAATATATTATTATTATTATTATTATTATTATATGAACTAATTGGGGATGATAATATCGAAGAAGAAGAGAAGTGCGGCGGCATTGATAACCCTGTGTGCGCTTGCACGAAAGTAGTCTTGTATGTCATTCCGCGTGGAGATAACAGGCGCCTTGTGAATCCGCATGCATATGTTGTGCGTGTGCATGAAAAACCGAGACACGGAAGAGAGCGTGAGAAGCACGACCAACACGAGTGGTCAATCTGAAGGCTGAGGAGCTCAACTCAGTGTTGTCTGATCTGCAAACACTGGTGAGCAAATTCATTCTTGCTGCTCTGCTGATCTTTCGAAGAATGATTATTCCTTCATTATCGACCCCATTTTGCCACCTTTCTGTAACTTGCACTTCCACTGGGAAGCACCTCTTTGAGCATATAATCTGTTGACTTTCTGACTCCATGAAAATTTTCCTTCGAACACAAACGAAGAAAAGGCAGCTGAAAATTACATTTAATGAAGAGCAAACAAGTCATGAAAAAATAATAAATAACAAATAAAAGATATATAAACTCTGTAATAACTGGTGATACAAACATTAATCCAAGCATGATGTTAAATTATTTCTATAAAGTTCTGACTATTTATGTGAAACAATATGATGAAATAGTTAACAGTAGTATGGAGAAACGATTACGGATAGGTATCTTCAACGCCAGAATAACAGTCTTTAAACTGTAACATTGCAACAAACTAGTATCAATCAAAAAATGAAAAATGTTGGCTGAAGGCAAAAACAATTTTTATTTAACGAAGTCATTTATATTCTTGAGCTTTTATAATAACTGTTTAATAAAACACGAAAATTCGAGACACAACTTTCATTACGAAAAAGCTGGGAATGTTTTGATAACGAAAATAAATTCGAAATCTTGCAACATCACCAAGGTCGAAACACTGACTTTTCAAAGCAAACATGAACACATTTTAACTATTGCTGAAAATTTTACGAGTTATTTTTCAAAAAATGTACGTTCAATTTCCCCTTTTTCTGATGAATTTTAATGGATGTTCATTATTCGCAAATGAAACTACTAACACAACAATGGTTGGAAGTAAATTGAAACTAAACACATTGATTGTATGTTATCTTTTACTAAAGAATGAGCATCGTGTATGATACTAAATAACGGATTTTCAAACAAACAAATCTTTTAATTGAACTGTACAACAACGACAAATATAAAGGATCAACTATTGCATATTGTCAGAAAAGAAAGGAAAATAATCGATTATAATTAAATGCGGAAGTTGAACATAGTAATGACAAAATGCGAAATATCGAACCGGGAAGCTGACACCAGAAAAAATAAGGAAGCCCAAGAAGTAGTATTATAATCAATCATCAAAGAACATAACTGGTGAGTAAAGACAAAGTTTCGACAATACTGAATAAAAGAAACAATTGGCTGAGCTCGGCGCGGGTGATCCAAAATATGATAAACCGACCAGGCTTTCTGAGGACGAATATATCAAGCATCGGGTTAATATGCGTAATGGTCCCGCTAACCAGTCGTCCACAATTTTCTGTTTGAACTATGAATCACTGGCATTTCTTGAAACTTATGACGACAACAACAGAATACGATTTAATAGCCTTACTAACTTCGCGTGAGCTTTAAAGTATTCGTTCAAACAAATCGTAATTTGCATTGACTACAAAGGAGGTTTTTACTGCACAATGCAGAGGTGAGATTTCTCCCACTACCGTCTCCGTTCTTGCATTATGCTAACGTTAGAATGGCTGTTGACACTGATACAGAATAATAAACAATGGAAATTACTCATTAGCTTTGTTTAACCAACAATAATAATAATAATAATAATAATAATAATAATAATAATAATAATAATAATAATAATAATACTCTTTATTTCAGCTCAAGAGAATATCCATGGAACATACCAATATGCAATGCACACCATCTACGACAGATACAAAACCAGCGCGTAAAAGCTAGTATCGGCAGTATCACACAGTTCATAATAACGGCCAATAATGACTGTGAAGTATATGAGAATAATAAGAGGAAAAAAGTAGAAATGACAATAATAATAAAGAGTATGAACTACGAACGATGGTACTGAAGACACAGTTACAGAAATCCCGTCCAGAAAGCTTAAATACGATATTGAAATGTAAACTCTATATTGATGTCCTTAGCAATAATGAAAAGTAAAGCACCAATAACTAACGAAAACATAAATACTAATATAATAACAATAATAACAATAATGATACTAATAAGAATAATGATAATAACAATAATAGTGATGATGATATTTGAAGTGTTCACTAAAAATAGAAGAATAGAGGCTCATTTAGGAACAGGCACTTTCGATGTACATCTTTCCCCACAATTAGATATCTTCTTGCCTCACTGCTAGATCTTTATCAACATTTGCTACTGTTTCTCGTCGGTATTGAACGATGACTACTTCACAATGATTTTTCAAGCAGAACCTATGAACATCTGCGTGGCAGTGTTAACGGCGCGAGCGTCTCGAAAATGTTAGGCGTGTGCGAAATACTTCTCGGCTATAAAGAGAAGGTACCAGCTGCCTACTGTGGCAATACGGCGAGCGCTGGAAAATAATTCTATATATATATCCAGGAACCCTACAAAACCCTAAGTCTTAGGTAAACCACGGAGCCCACTACTGCCCACAAAAACTGATGTGTCAACATCAACTCGAGAAGCTTTTCGATTCATCAGCCCTTCGTCATCGCTCTATAAATTACTTTAAGTCTCTTCCACACAGTTGATATCAAATTCATATTAATCGTCTGTACCCATAAATCTTTAAAAATTTAACCTCAGACAAACTCACAAACATTATATAATATATATATATATATATATATATATATATATATATATATATATATATTTATATATATATATATATATATATATATATATATATATATATAAAGAAATTTTATATCTCTCTGTATATATAGTATATATATATATATATATAATATATATTATATATATATATAATATATATATATATATATATATATATATATATATATATATATATATATATATACTATATATATATATATATATATATAATATATATATATATATATATATATATATATATATATATATATATAGAGAGAGACAGAGAGAGAGAGAGAGAGAGCATAAAAAGTTTCCTTTGTCCTTGTAAAAGAATATGAGTGATGGGAGAAAAGACAACTTTTACACTCTCAGAGGGAGACGTAATTCTATAATAACGACACCAAGGCACTACAATATTCCAGAGGGTAAGGATGACGTCATTTGCATTCACATTGCTTTCGGGAGACGAAAGACACAGCAAGGGAAACTCGGCTTATCAAATTGGCCTTCATTCTTTTTTTAGACGAGGTTTATGATCCCCGTGAAGGAAAAGTGGTGACTTCTGGAAAGGTCTTGAGAGAGCTCAGATTTTTTTTTTTTTTTTGACGAGATCTGGCCACGTGTGTCAAGAATGAAAGGTACTGGCGTGTGCGTGTGTTTCTTTTGAATATATACACTTGCGTACGTTGTTATATAAAGCAGAATCATTATTCGCATACGGCTCTTTTCTTGGGTTATATGCAGATAGGCATGTATGACACTTTCCGGTAAGAGCATTCAATTTCTCTTTTACTCCAAGCTCCTCATTGGACGGATTGGTATCGTTCTCGGATAGCACTCTGCTAGACCCGCGCTCGACTCCCCGACCGGCCAATGAAGAATTAGCGAAGTTTATTTCCGGTGATGGAAATTCATTTCTCGTTATAATGTGGTTCGGATTCCACAATACGCTGCAGGTCCCGTCGCTAGGTAACCAATTGGTTCTTAGCCACGTACAATAAATCTAATCCTTCGGGCCAGCCCTCTCTGGGAGAGCTGTTAATCAGCTCAGTGGTCTGGATTAAACTAATGTCTATATCTTTTACTCTGGGTCCTTTGATTATTAACATTCTTTCTGACATTCCTTCCCACCACCAACATTTATTTGCCCTCTGTAATAATTCGTCATGTTCATCTAGTTTCACCTATTTGAGCACATACTAGCTTACAATTCGGTACAATGTACACCACTTGCACCTAATTATTCAAAGCCCAAACCTTCTCTCTCTCTCTCTCTCTCTCTCTCTCTCTCTCTCTCTCTCTCTCTCTCTCTCTCTCTCTCTCTCCTGCGATAACAGATTACATCTACGTACGTACGTATGTATGCATGTACAGTATTTAGGCGCGTTTTGACCACTAAATATATCTGCATATTACAGTTTCAGTAAAACCCTATCTATTACGAAGGATAACCTTGGAGACTTATTCTTTTTGGCTACTGTGTTAGATCCTTAGCACGTTCAAGTTTGCCAAAAATAAAATAAAAACTTATATGAGAAATATTACAAAAACAACAGTCTAATTCAGCAAGGCAGCCACATATTCGCCTTAGTAAGAACTCTCGGGCTTCGTCAAGAATTTGATCGGCCATTTCGTAACCTGATAAAATATGCGGAATGTAGAAATGTTCAGCATTGCTCTAAGCGCAGCAGAATTTATCTCTTCTTTATTGTGATGGAGTACAAAAGCTGACCAAAGACCATTATCAACAACCATAAATTTTATGATTTCCATGACTAAGAAACCTTTGTAGACGTCAAGATCATTTTAAAGATCTTGAGAAAAAGCTTACAGCCACTGGAGAAGGGGAGATAAGCAGGAAAGCATAGAGCAAATGCAAAGGGACCAGTAATCTGTCTCAAATCAGGCATTTGATTTTGCATCATACGAATAGTGCAAGCAAAAACATTCTTGTACCAGGATTTTATCGCAGGAATTGTAATAAAACTTGTACCAATAATTACAAAGACCAATGGCTCTACCCCAAGCACTTTAAGTGTAACAAGTATTCAATCAACAGGCTGGCAGTAAAAGAAGGTTTATGAAAAAAAATATCACTAAAACATGTAATGTAACACTTACCACCCTCTGCAGAGCGAAGAATTCGATGGCGAAGCGTTATCTTGGGAAACGGTTCCAAGACAACAAAAACGCATTATGAAGCACTAATACAACGCGCACCTGCAATAATACAAATATCTGAATAATGACAAGAAATATCAATCTTTCAGATGTCCTGACTGCTTTAGGAGTAAAATAAAGCTAATGAGATCAATCATATTACTACTGTTAAAATGATGATAATAAATACATTATTACTTAAAATGATAATAAATTTTTAGTAAACAGAGTACTGAATGAAAGTGGGAAAATGATTAACTGAATCAGTCATTCGAGGTCCTATACAAATTATATATATAACCTACTGTATATATATACACATATATATATATATATATATATATATATATATATAATATATATATATATATATATATATATATATATATATATATATATATATATATATGTATGTATCATTTAATACCACAAGTTTCATAGGAAAGTTTTCGTCTATATTTTTCTGGACAGATCATAACGGTCACTTTGACTTTTTTTTTTTAAATACTGTCAATTATTAGGTAATAAATACTCATTGGTTCCAATTCACTTTCCCTTTGGAATAACCTCCCCCAGAATAGGAATTATACTGCAAATAATGTGAATCTGCCCATTTCAGCCATAAAATTTGAAGCGTACGAAATTAAAATAAAAAATATTCCCGTTATGTGCACAATACTCATTACAGCAGAGATACTTGATGAACAGCTGCTGCATGGTGATGACAGTCAAGGAATGATAAGGAATATTCCTATGGTGGCATGTAGCACCTTCCTCTCTCTCTCTCTCTCTCTCTCTCTCTCTCTCTCTCTCTTGATGCAACGGCCAAGTTAAACGTGTAGTGTAATGGGGAGTGACCAATCCACGGTCCCACAAGTCCTGGTAAAATATCAGTTCCACAAACTTTAAATGGACTTCATGCACAGGTGGATATAACAAACGCGCACTAGCATACATACACACACACACACACACACACACACACACACACACACACACACACACACACACACAGAGAGAGAGAGAGAGATAAAAACATTGTTTAAGCAACTTTGTCCACAAATTAAAACGGATATCAATTAACTGTTAATTGCAGAAGTTAATGGCTTTACATAAAAAAAAAACTATTTGAAACCTATTTCTTGGACCTGTACGTTTTCGTTGTCAGTAAATAAATAAATAAATAAATAAATAAATAAATAAATAAATAAATAAATAAATAAATAAATACAGCTAGAATTTACCATCAAGCCATTAAGATCTACAACAGACGAGAAAATGCCTTTTTTTCCAGTGCGTTGCTTTCAGTAGTACCATTTCCAGTTCTTTTGGAATGGAGCAGATTATCGGTGCAGCAAACTTATTGAAAACTACAATGTTGTTGACGCACTTAAGTAATAATATGAACAGGTTGAAAGTTACTCTACTGAAAATAATTTCTTATCATGATGACTCACCACAAAGAACAGTTATACAACCGGCACTTCAGAAAAAAACTTTGTACTGTTGAAATACAGAAAAAATGTATATCCAAATGTCTTTTCCAAACAGCATTTCCGCTTGCAAGTCAAATGATGTCCCGTTTTAATTTGCTTCTTTCATCTACTTAGGATTTCGTCGTTAGCAAGATAAATTTTGAAACAGAAAGGTAATGAGTTGACGAACTCCAGCTTTTAGTACTTTAGTATACTTTGTTACTATTATTATTTTCATCGTTTTTACTATCATTATTATTATTATTATTATTATTATTATTATTATTATTATTATTATTATTATTACTGACCCAACTTCACAGAGAAGAATTACCTTACAAAAACAGGTTGGCCTAAGCACTTCAAACATTGTGGTCAAGGCCCAAGCATCTGCTCTTGGACCTAAAAGCAATATTTAGTATAAACGGTTCCTGTAAATTACAGGACTTTCTTTGCATACAGTCACTAAACACTAACTAAAGAGTAATGTAGAATCGCTAAACACTAACATTCACAATACACTTACTGTACAATCACTATACACTCACACTTACTGTACACTCACACTCACTAAACACACACACTTACTATACACTCACACTTACTATACACTCACACTTACTATACACTCACATTAATATACACTCACACTCAATAACACTAAACGCTAACTGAATACTCAATACTCACTAGGCACTCACTATACACCAACGCTCACTAAACACTCATAAAACACTAAATACTCACTGTACCCTACTCAGTAAACATTTACTTAATCGTAAACATTCATTAAACACTAAACACTCACTAAGCATTCACTAAGCACTCACTATACACTAAACATTCACTAAGTACTCACTATATACTAAACACTCACTAAACATTCACTAAGCACTCACTATACACTAAACACTCACTAACCTTAAACACTCATTAAACACTAAATACTCACTAAATCCTAAATGCTCATTAAATCCCTAAACACTCATTAAGCACTAAACAGTCAATGAACATTCACTATCACTCATTAAACACTCACTAAACACCTACACACTAAACATTCACTAAACACTAATTTTCACAAGACATTCACTAAACACTCACTAAACATTCACTGAATACTTATGAAACATTCACTAAACACTAACACTCACTAAACATTCACTGAATGCTTACACACTAACCATTCACTAAACACTAACATTCACAAAACCTTCACTAAACCCTATACACTCACTAAACATTTACTAAATACTTACAGTACACATTCACTGAACATTTACACACTAAACATTCACTAAACAATAACATGAACTAAACTTCACTAAACCCTAAACACTCACTAAACATTCACTGAATACTTACTCATAAACATTCACTAAACACTTACTCACTAAACCCTAAACATTCGCTAAATACTTACTCATTAAACATTAACGATAAAAAAAATTCACAACCGCACTAAGCCCCTGTTCAATTTGCAGGTTACCATACCTTTAAAGATGGCACAGTGCTTTCCAGCGCCGCCCTGGTGGAAGACCACCGAACCAATCTAGTACTGGTATAGGGATCGCAACTCCAGGTATATAACCTCTATGCCGGAAACCCTCATCTTTCTAAGATCTACTACAAATCGCAAAAAGCGAACGATGAAAACCCCGGTGTTTAATCCTAAAGCGACAGATCTACCTCTGGGAAAATGGATGGTGGGGAAGAATCCACAACGTTTTTGGTAAAGACAGGGAAATAATTGCCAGGTCGAGCAATTCGAGGATAACTGATGATACCAAAAGATTATATGTCACACGTGAAGGCCTGGTAGATGTTACCATGCCACCTGAGAGTGCGCTATTATTTTTTTTTTCTTTAGTCTCCTGAATAAACGGAGGAAAAAAAAACACATAAAGGACACAAAGGGCAGCAAGGAAAACACTGCAGCAGAAAGAAACAGGTTCTAAAGAAAGAGCGAGAAGGTAGGGGTTGGGGTCACTTTCTTAATTGTTATAATCTGTTTTATTGAGAAAATGTAAGAAGAAAAATCCCAAACAGGAAACAACATTGAAAGCACCAACGGATTAAACCAACATAAACCTTCGGCAATTTGGAGGAGGAAAGGAACTTCATCTACGAAAAACAAACTTTTAGAAAAACTTACTTTATCAGCTATTCTAGGCCATATTGAAGCCCAAAGCCACTCATGGCGGAAATCAAAGTATCTTTCACATGTACTAAGCTGTGATTTTCTGGAGGTTGCTAGTACCATGCTAAAACCCCAGTAGATGGTGTAACTGCACTATAAATAATCACTGTAGCATTTAACTTGAGGCTTGTTGAAGCCGTATCCTAATTAATATTTTACTCAACAAAATAATAATTAATACACTGGTGACTGTTTGCTTACTTTGTAAGTTTGCTTAATGAGCAAAGATGGGAGTGAGATACCTCATTCTCCAGAACCTGCGCAAACCAAAGGTCTATTACTGCCAATTTCTATGATATAAATAAAAAAGCCAAAACTTTTGGCAATTAAACTGACTTGTGAAACCAAAATTGGATGTACATAAAATAAAGAAAAAACAAAATGTTGATCTTGGAAAATAAGACTATAAATAGTCTAAAATTATTGAGCTTGCAAAATGACTAGTTTTAAAAAAAAAAGGAAAAATAATCGGATCAAAGGTTACCCCATACAAAGTTTCTTGTCTGAGAAAAATACTGTTTAAGCTGACTTGAAGAACTAGACATGGCAAAATCATACTTAATAATTCATTACTACCAAGGGAGTTGCCAACCTAAATGCAAAAATACAAAACTTTGAGCTAGAGGTTAATCAGTGAAATATTTTTCAAAGTTTCTGGGATCGATAGAAAGTACTAAAAATTCTGGCATTTATGCCGACTTCAGACCTATAAAATTATCAAGGGAAAATAACAGGTCACCGCAAAGGTACCTGTAGGCTAGAAGTTCCATTAAAATTAAGAGAATTAGAGGACAATGTAGAATAATAATAATTAACCCTGTCATAAATAAAGCCTTTACATGACAGCCGAATACTAATATTATGAACATTTCAACTTAACCTTTCTGGCAATCAGAAGCTTCATTGTAATTGTGCTTTGATATGATATAAACAGCGCAATCATGAACTATCAAATTTTTCAAGTCTTACCTTTTAATAAATATTTTGTCTAAATAATAGCAAGAGAAATAGTGACATCTTGAAGGGGATGAGCTGCCTCACCCTTACAAGGCGCCGTTCACCAAAAGTAATTGCATTGTGCATCCTAAAAATAATTCTGTAACTATATTACTTCCTGAAAATTAGATGGAAAATACTAAAAGTCTATATGTTAAATTTTATTGTAACCTGAAAACAGGAATGGTAAAAAATATCTGGGTTGTATAATCAACTATCTCTAAATACACTGACAAGTGTAATCAATTTAACAATAAAAGGTAAAATACTGGCTTTTCGGAAGATTTGCCACCTTGAAAGATAGACATTGATCAATTTTTTTTTAAAACTATCACCAACCGTAGCAATATATGCCTGCCAAGTTTCTTCAAAATCGGAAAAAGGAAATAATCGATTTTGAACTAACCTGCTACCTAGAATAACGGGCAAAAAGTAAAATATGACTGGAATCGTTCTTAACCGCCACCTACACATGCACCAAACTTCACCAAAGGAGGGAGAGATAAAACGTTAAAAATAAAATTTTAGCCTCTAAACTGTTCTGTGATAATCCTATAAAAGTCAAGATAAAACTATTTTGGGAGCCCCAATCACTAACCCTATAAGCACCAATTTGTGACCTGCATGAATATAGGACTAGGTCAAAAAATTTTTGGGAAAATTACTTGCCTTTACAGGCACCAACCTATCAACTTTCATCAAAACATGGCAAAACAAAGTTCATTGATCATTATACAAAATGTCATAAAAAATAATGAATACTGGAATTTACATCACAAATTACAAAAAAATTGAGGTAGATCACTTACCAAATTTGATATTTTTTTGCAGCAGGACTTCTGTGAAACATAACAACTTAGCGATGACCTTGACACAAACGCGAACGACGGTAATAACTAAAACACTCCCCTAAACACTCCCTTAAAAACTTTTAAAACACGCGAAACTGCACTTCTAGTCATATAATGTATTCTGTTATGCAAAACCTGCGTAAATAATGGTGTTTCTGTTCTCGAAACTTGTGATTATGTACCTTTGTAATACCCTTCTTGCATTAATAATATTTTCTAAATTATCCTTTGGGCTCTAATATGGTTTACACAGTATTCATGGAAGCCTTCTTAGTTTCGTGTAATTGTCTGAAGAATAAAGATTCATGATATGATCTCCATTTTAATATGTTACGGTGAGTTTGACTGATTAGCAAATCACAGAAAATCAAACAATATGCTAAAGAAATAAATGTCTTAAAAATTCTGAGTGCGAAATATCCTATCGACGCAAGCAACATCGTACGCTGAACACACCGTCTTGAAGTTAATAATTATATTTTCATGGCAATTATGTTGAAGTTCTCCTCCATCTTGAATGTCTCTCCCTCTATGTTAGACTAGTGGCTGACAACGGGTTTGATCTGAAAAGAAAAAAAATTGTCTGATGCGTAATCTAAATATAAAATGGGAGGTTTTGTAATTTTTAAAAAATCAACACGCATTCAGACCGTGATTTAACAATATACAGTACATCGATAATCAATACCACTCTGGCCTAAAAATGTCTCTCAAAAAATAATCTATGATGATTTCTACCAGGCCATCATCAACAAAAAGAGGTTCCAGAGGCCTCTGACATAAGAACTGCAAGTGTGTGGGACTTTAAAGCACATGCATTCAGTGTCTACAATTTCCTCCAGTTCCTTCAGACATCTTGCTGCAAAATCTACAAAAGAGGACGATATTCTCAAAGTCAATCAACTTGTGTAGTTATTTTTCAAAAGAAAATTATTATAACAAAATCATTCCACGCAATGTATTATGATTCTGGTACGATAACGATATAATGCGTGTTTGACCAGGTAACAAAAATGTACATAACTTCTTTATAAAAATAAAATTAATTAAAACCAATAATAAAATTCACTATGGAAATGGAAAAAGAGGGTTGCCTACCCTTTTTGGATTGCCTAATGCACAGAACTAGTAACAGGTTTAAATACAGTTCAGCAGAATATCCTAATATTTCTGCCTATGTTCATTTTTATTCTGGTCACAGCAATAAGGTTAAGAAATAAGCTGTCACATCCATGTCCTCAATAGTATTACATATATGTATCCCTGAATACAATGATGATGAAATATATATAATTAGAAATATAGGTAAGAGGCTGAAATATCCTGACTTTGTGTTACACAATGCACTAAAAGCGGCAAAAAAATAATTATATTTTAGCAAAAAAGAAATTTATGACATAAAAAACCCTGCTTGTAGTGCCACATAATATGATTTCAAAGATAATCCCAAACTAATTAAGAATTTTGGACTTTATGTAAAATTTAAGACAATACTAATGGATATGTATACCAGACTCCATGTACAGTAATATGCATGAAAAGTTTTTTATGAGTCAAACAGGAAAAACACTGGAAATGAGAACAGAACGGCATAAAAGATATGTAAAATATGCATAGATGAACAGTGAAATTTTTATACATGGCAATGAAAAAAAAAGTCATACAATCAACTGGACTGGAGGAAAAAAGAGTTTTCTAATAATAAACCAGAAAGAAACATCACTGACTCTAGAATAAAATAGTTTCACAAGAACATGAACATTAGTCATGGCACATATAAACTGGATCCATTCTCAAAATAAATATGCAAGGAGTTTAATTCTAAGGAAGATACTTCACCAATTGGACCAACAACCTAACCTAAGCTGGTACTTCACCCTTTGGATCAACAACCTAACCTATCCTAACCTAGGCTACTGTAAATTAAAATTAAATTTATTTAAATTGAATATTTGCAATTTAACCTAACCACACCCATCCTAACTAAGCCTAGGGAACTGGTAATTAAAATAAATAGGATGCAACAACCTAACCTAACCTAGGATGCTAGATCCTTACTTGGCCAGACAGGGTTATGGGGTACTTTATCACCTAACCTAACCTAGGGTCGTCAACTAACCTACCTGTATCTTACATAACCTAACCTTGGGTGCCTGGTCCTTACCTGAACCCCAACTAACATCACGTAGGTTATCAGGTCCTTAATTACCTAGTGTATGATGTTACTTTAAAAACCTTCAAAACACACACTAAAAATAGGATATGCATACAATTTCGTCCCTATTTTGACGAACTGGCATAATCCCATTTTTAAAGTTTTAGTTTTTTCAGTCAAAGTGTCTCAGTTTTTATACTCTGTAACACATCAAAATTTCAGCTGTCTGTGCTGTCATATTTTCCAATTAAATTTCCACAAAACATGAGCTAATTAGAAGCTCTGAAGAGTATCATAATCTTTGACGACTATTTTCTCAGAATTAGGGAAAAATGGCCTAACCCAGTTCATCAAGCTAGGGACGAATCATGGTTTACAGTAAAAATTGACTAACAGGCTCAATGTTCACCAAGCCTTACCTTATTAAAAATCAAAAATCCTGCCCAAGTACACTATCATGTGAATGTTAGAATATATCCTTGCTGTTCACTCATTTTGTATTCCCCCCACCCACCCAAAAGCCTCACTTTCCTATAATTGCAGGATATTAGAGTACCAATATCTTTAGGTAACTGAAATGAATGTCACACAAATCCAGAACAGCCAAAATAATACATGGAACAAATATTACACGCCTGCACTGAAGGATTCATGACCACATACTGAAGCAAGGCTTTTCCTGACATTCCTGAATCTAAAAATCTCAATTAACTGGTGAAACTTACAATAAGTTTGCCAATCAAGTTTCAGCATTGCTCATGTTCCTAATACGCTAGCCATCCTTAACCAAATGGAATTAGAAAAAAAAAAAATACCATAGGGAGCTCCACTCACACACATACCCAAAGAACTCGAAAAACAAACCCCATAGTAGCAACAACATATGTTGGTGATAAAGTGTTCAAGTGATTAGCAATGCAAAAACACATATATATATATATATATATATATATATATATATATATATATATCTATATATATATATATATATATATATATATTATACACACACACACACACACACACACACACATATATATATATATATATATATATATATATATATATATATATATATATATATATATATATGTATGTATACTGTATATATACATTATTTGTGTTAGGTTGAAATTCGGCTGCAGCATGGGCAGTCTACCTAAGTTCTGGCAACTCTGTAATCGTGCCATAATTTTGACCTCATTAAGCCTAATGATTAGATTTCCAGTGTGGATAGATTTTATGACGCTGTTTAACAAATTATACGGCCTTAGTGTACGGATTAAAGCAACTGGAAAGGATGACATGATTAGTTTCCCGGGATGTTATTCACTATTTTAGGTAATAGGTTATTAAAAAAAAAAGCCTCCCTTTTCAAAATCTTACATTAATTTCTTTTGTTATCATCATATTTCCGTTAAAGTTAGACTAGCAGGCAACTTGTTTTTACGGCTCTGAGGAATTACTAACTTGCATCAAAGGAGATAGTAGATTAAAACGAACTGCGAGCAAATGTCTTCCCTCAACACTCCAACTTGTACACAGAAATTGCGATTTATAAAACAAATCAGATTTTCATTCCTCCCCGTCATGAGAGAGCCAAAACACACATCCAAAGAAATCAAAATCGCGTGATGCAGAACTTCAAAGAAATTTGTGTCGCAACCTGGAAAGACAATCAATTTGTGTTCATCTACCACTGTAGGCAAGTGACTATGACTCAACTGACCATTGAACTGACCTCGTCATACCAACAGTCATTTAGCAAGCAGCTGTATGTATGGATCCCATGAGCTGCTTGGAACCAGTCATCCCCTGACCTTCGTAAAATGTAAAGCACACACACACACACACACACACATATATATATATATATATATATATATATATATATATATATATATATATATATACATATACTCTCAAAGTTAGGCTAGGCTTTTGGTGTAGCCGTCAAACGTTATCACAGGCTGAGTTAGCGTGTTATTTTGGAAGGGCACCCATCTGCATGACAATGCCAGCGATTCCGCTTTCATGACGGTGATAGCATATACCTCTCGCTAAAGTCACCAATTACTGACAGTTATCTTTATTCACAAAATTCATGATGGCAAAAGGAATTCGTGTTATATAAAGACTTGACAACGTTAATGTTTGCGGTGAATAGCCTGCCGTGCAAATGACGATAAAACTGGCCACTACCAGGGCCTGGTTCCCGCCATTCACCAACCGGAATATTTACGGCCAGGTTGTTTAAATTTTTTAAACATATCTTTTATTATATTTATGATAATTACCGCTTACTATTTATGCTTCTACGTTCATCCCTATTTCGTAATGTAAAATAGTCGTTGCTGAGCCGGTGGGGAGTGGTAACAGCCTTCAGTTTTAACCAGCGGAAATATGATTTTTCATCACCTGCCTCAAGAATACAACTGTTTGTTCAATAAAAAATCCGATGTATATTGGTATTTCACTATCATTAAACATTGGTAAACTCTGCTAACCTCTCGGGACGACATGACACTTGAATAATGACTTCGTTGCCCTGACCAAAGTGTTAGCGGCGTTTATGCATTTCACTTTAATGCAGCAGGTGTCACGACTCCATTTACTTGATGTATACTGTACACCGTCACCTCCATGGTCCTTCTTCCTTGGTGCCGTGAATAAAATGAGCCGTGTGACAGTTCTTTCCGATTAATGAAGTAGTTCCTGTCTCATAAAACACCGTTAACGAACATTTTTATATCATTCTCTATATACTTCATTATATTTATCTTTTTTTTTATTTTGCTATCGCTATTTTCCTATAGGTATTTCAGATATTACTCATAAATACGAAGACTCGCTCAAGTAATAGTTTTAGTATTCTTCCGCTTGGTAAGATTAGGCAAGAATCGGCAGTAAAGTGTTCTTACCAATAGTGTCCACACCGACATCAAAAGTGTTCTTAAAAATTGCTGTATTATCAAGAATAATACATTGCCGTGTACCTCAGCAAGATTCACAGAAACAGACTGCAATGAAACACTTGTGTGTGAATTAGCAGAACGTAAATCGCTTCTTTAGCGAGTGACGACCATTCACCACCAGCTCGGAGGATCTCGGTGGCCTTCGAAGGTAATGTCATCCAATGCTCTTTTTCCAAAATATTTTGTGCCTCTTAGTTGCCTAGGGGCAGGAGGCTAACTTTTGACAAATGACGTATTGCATTATCAGTTTGTCTAAGATAACTTTATGCTGTATTTTTGTTGTCTGCAATTATGTAATCTTGCGATATGCAAACCACTCGAGTCTCATGCTACTAAAAACTATTGCCATTTGTAGTAGGTTTAGTATTAATCGTTTTCATAATAATAAGTTACAGATCGGCGGTTCAATCTCCATGGGATGGGTTATTGTTAACTTATATGTATGTATAAAGTGATATTTATGTATAAAGCGGTGAATGACGCAATGTGGGAGGGTTTGACACAAAGTCTAATAAAAGATAAGTCTGTTCACTTGCTGCGAAAAAGTAGCACGAACCGCGCAATGACGTTATCTAGCCCTCCAAATGCTGGGTCCGTTGCATGACACCGAGTCAGTCACCAAGTTCACCAACCAGCCGGTGTTGTGTGCAGAACTCTTGGCTGCGGCAATCAAACGTGCCTAGCAATTGCGCTGTTAGTGGCTGCACATCCAGTCACGAAAACAATCTACCTGCCTTCAATCCCTGTCTTACTCGACTGGTTTCATTTGTGTCTTCAACAACTTTAAACCTGACTGAATTCTTCACGATGAACCTTATAATAGTTTGCTGCTAATTTTATGATAAAAGATGCCAAAGTCTCACTGTTACTCTTATTTAACATAATTCCCGCTTACACATTATATATACTCGGTGTTATTTCACCCCTTTCTGCATCACCTTCACAAGTTGTTCTGTAGCCATATAAATGCTAATTATTCCACTACAGAAGGTAAGCTGGAAAATCTACAAAAAAAATACATGAGGATGGAAGCTTACATTTCAAAGGTTAATTATCTAATTAAATGCCAAATTAGGCCTACATTACAATGTTTAAGATGCTTTGTTCATTTCTCTCTCTCATTTCTACTCATGTACTGTAGTAACTTCTTATGAATTACTAAGTAATTACTTCAGTCTAAACATAATAATATTACACAGTCATTTATAATGTTACACAGTAATTTACTGATAGAGTACAGTGTAAACTGGCCACGCCTCACCAATATTATTAACTTTAAGTAAGCTAGAACAAGAATAGACAGAAACACTAAGTATATATTTTAATCATACGATTTATATTATTTTTCTTTAAATACGAATGATATACTTGAAATGAATAGAGTTAAATAGTGTGACTGAAAAGTGGACTAAACAGCAGATGAAAATAAGGCCCCCCATTAATCATTCCGTTTTCTATAATTGAGGATGCTCTATATATTAGCCTTGGCTCGGCCTAGGTGACGTTATCACCTGCGCGCGAACAGACTTATCTTTTATTAGACTTTGGTTTGACATGCCGTTGGTAAGTGTAATTAGCGTATGATATCGTGGCAGCTTTATGCTCAGTGGTTCAAGTGTGATTGCTGCCGGGGCAACTGCGTTGCCGTTTTCAGGAGACATTATGTTTTTTATACATATACACACATATATATATATATATATATATATATATATATATATATATATATTACCCTTTTTATATTCATGCATATTAATGATAATTACCAGTTAATATCCAGTTTACTATACCTCATGTATACCTTGCATGCAAGAGGAAATATAACAGATAAGTGCTTTGCCACCGGCACGGTTAAAACCGTTCCCTGGTTTAAAAAGCAGTTATAGACAGTGTCTTTGACCACTGAGCTATCAAAGAGAGGTAAACGATATTTGTGCCTTTATATATATATATATATATATATATATATATATATATATACATATATATGTATATACATATATACATATATTTTATATATATGTATAAAATCACACCACCGTGATTTATGTAGTACAGTCATGAGCTACAAATATCGCTTAATATTCACTTCACGGAACTTCGGGAATATCACCGAAAGAGGATTTTAAGTGATAAATGGATTGGTATCTAAGTGTCTCGAACGCTCGCCAGTACCTCCAACGACTCAATCGACGTTCAAACTATTAAGCTATCGTATTCGATATTCCATATTCCATATTCCAGGATCCCGGATTATTAAAGTTGTACTTGGTTGATTCAGGTGCATTCTGTTTGGTTGTTTGTGCCAATGGAATAAGGTGTGGACTATCCCATCCCCAACCTCTTTTCTCATCTGCCAGTATTTGCATCCATTACATTGACTGCATCGTCCACACGTTGGGTTGTATATTTCTTCCGTAAGTGGTCATGAAGATGCCAGCATATCAAAACTATTTGAGATTTTTTTGTACAGAAGAGCATAGTACTCACAATTCAAAACGTAATTGCTTATGTTCGAAAAGACTTCCCCACGATGGGACGAGCCTGTGATACTCTATAATTACAGATGACTAGGCTTTATTACAAGTTCTGTTAGCGACCTGCTTTACGGGTATGCAGCCTTATCCTGTGTCTCTCGGCACTGATTTTCGTATTTAAAAATATAGCCAGTTCAGCACCATACTATTTGTTGTTCGCCAACATCAGTAAAAACTATTGTACCTTAGTATTTGCCTGCGTAACTACAAAACTGCACTAAGAGTTCGATTACAGTTCTATTAACTGAGGAACACTTACTCATCCACTGGTCACCAGAACAGACGTGACAATCTCATGATTTCAAGGACAAAATAGATAACCCCTTCCCCTTCCCCTTCCCCAACCCCATTCCCCTTTCCCCTTTCCCTAACCCCATTCCCCCTTCCCTTTGTAACTTATGTGGTAACCGCTTGACCGATCTACACAAATTTGACAGGTGGTCATCATTTGACCCAACTTAGATAATAGGGTAGGTTTCAAACCCGTACCCCTTTCCCCTTCCCTTTGTAACGTATGTGGTAAATAAACTCTGTGGGTGTATCATACCTCATGTCATGTACTTGATACCATAGAAATATATTGTTGAAGGAGCCGCCGCCAACACTTGGAGACTGGCACGCGAACGGGCGGGAAGGGCGGCGACCAGCAGTTAAAAGGGGCTGCTGGCGCTCCACCCGACCGCCACACCACCGATACGACCAAGCCAAGAGGAGCCGCCGCCGACACCTGGAGACGTGCCGACCAAGCCAAGAGGAGCCGCCGCCGACACTGGAGACGGCGTAGCGGGCAGGAAGGGCTAGCGACCAGCAGATGGGGGCTGCTGGCGCTTCCACCCGCCACAAACACTGATACGATCAAGCCAAGAGGAGCGACGCCGACACCTGGAGACCGCAAAGGCGGGAAGGTCGGCGACCGGCAGTTGAAGGCTGCTGGCGCTCCACCCGACCAACTAAAACAAGTTCACCCGATAGGACCAAAAAGAAAAAGGAGCGCCGCCGACACCTGGAGGCGCTCAGCGGGCGGGAAAATGGCGACCAGCAGTTGAGGCTGCTGGCCGCTCACCCGACCCGCCACACCACCCGATCATACGACCAAGCCAAGAGGAGCCGCCGCCCGACACCTGTAGGCGCAAACTAGGCGGGAAGCGGCGACCAGCAGTTGGGGGCTGCTGGCGCTCCACCCGACCATCTGACACCAAAAAAAAGATATTTCGACCAAGCCAAGAGGAGCGCCACATATTACACCTGGAACGTGCCGGCCAAGCCAATCAGAGCCGCCGCCGACACCTGGAGGCGCGTAAACGGGCAGGAAGGGCTGGCGACCAGCAGTTGTGGGCTGCTGGCCGCTCACCCGACCTGCCACACCACCGATCACGATCAAGCCAAGAGGAGCCGCCGCTGACACCTGGAGGCAGCGCGGGCGGGAAGGGCGGCGACCAGCAGTTGAGGGCTGCTGGCCGCTCCACCCGACCCGCCACACCACCGATCGACCAAGCCAAGAGGAGCCGCCGCCGACACCTGGAGGCGTGAAAAATCAGCAGGAACGGAGAGCGACCAGCAGTTGGGGGCTGCTGGCCGCTCTGCCCGACCCGCCACACCACCGAGACGACGACCAAGCCAGAGGAGGCTCCGCCGACACCTGTAGACGCGCAACAGGCGGGAATGGCGGCGACCAGCAGTTGGGGGCTGCTGTGCGCTCCACCCGACCCGCCACACCACCCGATGCGACCAAGCCAGAGGAGCCGCCACCGACACCTGGAGACGCGCGCAGCAGGCGGGAAGGGGGCGACCAGCAGTTGGGGGCTGCTGGCGCTCCACCCGACCCGCCACACCACCGATCGACCAAGCCAAGAGACGCCACCGACACCTGGAGGCGCGCGCAACACCCGACCGCCACACCACCCCGATCGACCAAGCCAGGGCTGCCGCGGCGTTGGAGAGGCAAGTGCAACGGCGGGGAAATCACCAGCAGTTGGGGCTGCTGGCCGCTCAACCCGACCGCCACACCACCGATACCGCAAGCCAAAGGCTCGCCGCCGTCACCTGGAGGCGGCGCAAGTCCGGCAGGGCGGTGACCAGCAGTTGGGGGCTGCTGGCGCGCCACCCGACGTGCCACCACCGATACCACCAAGCCAGAGGGCCGCCGCCGTCACCTGGAGACATATTAAATGGGGCGGAAGAGCGGCGACCAGCAGTTGGGGGCTGCTGGCGCTCAGCCCGACCGCCACACCAGTCGATATTGGAAGCCAAGAGAGCTAGAGCCGCCCGACACCTGGAGACATGCGCAGCGGGCGGGAAGGCGGCGACCAGCAGTTGAGGGCTGCTGGCTGCTCCACCTGGCGACCAATATTTTTACCGAGGATATACCAAGCCAGGAGCCCCCCCGCCGACACCTGGAGACACGCAAAATGCGGGAAGGGCGAGCGACCAGCAGTTGGGGCTGCTGCTGGCTGCTCCACCCGACCCGCCACACCACCAATAATGACCAGGCCAGGGAGCCGCCGCCGACACCTGGAGGCGCAGCGGGCGGGAATGGCGAGCAACCAGCAGTTGAGGGCTGCTGGCCGCTCCACCGACCTGCCACACCACGATCGACCAAGCTAAAGGACCGAGCTAAACACCTGGAGGACGCCGCATATGGGCGGATAGGGTGAGCTACCAGCAGTTGGGGGCTGCTGGCGCTCCACCCGACCTGCCACACCACCGATATATATACCAAGCCAGAAGGAATATATACACCTGGAGGCAAATTTTTGGCGGGAAGGGTGAGCGACCAGCAGTTGGGGGCTGCTGGCGCTCCACCCGACCTGCCACACCACCGATAGGACCAAGCCAAGAGGAGCTGCTGCCGACACCTGGAGACGTGCAACGGGCGGGAAGGCCGAAAGTGACCAGCAGTTGGGGGCTAATGGCCGCTCCACCCGACCTGCCACACCACCGATACGACCAAGCCAAGAGGATACGCCGCCGACACCTGGAGACACGCATGCAGGGCGGGAAGGCGAAGCGACCAGCAGTTGAGGGCTGCTGGCGCTCCACCCGACCTGCCACACCACCCGATAGGACCAAGCCAAAGGTGCCGCCGCCCGACACCTGGAGACCGCACGGGATTTTTTATGGGAAGGGCGACGACCAGCAGTTGAGGGGCTGCTGGCCGCTCCACCCGACCTGCCACACCACCTATACGACCAAGCAAATGAGAGGAGCCGCCCGACACCCTGGAGACACATATCGGGCGGGAAGGGTGAGCGATCACCAGTTGGGCGACTGGTGGCTGCTCACCGGACCCGCCACAATGCCCGAAGGTCGGAGCCTTGGAAGCGCCCGACGACACCGGAGACACGCAAGCGGCCGGGGAAGATCGGCGACCACCAGTTGGGGACTGGTGGCCACTCACCGGACCCGCCACAATGTTTGAGGAGTTTTGATTACCAAGGATAATGGAAAAATATAGCTTAAAAATAATGAAAAAGTTCTTGTTCAAATACTCGTAAGTTAAAAGTATGTCTTGGGCGTAAATGTTGGTCTGAAGAAACACTTATTTTTCCACTATTGATCAATCTGTTTTTACTTAGAATGATAAGTGAAATTAGGAAAAATTGAGAATGAAGCTTTTTTTAAATTGATACAAATAGGGAATAATAAAAAATAAAACCAAAAAGAGAACGTTGAAGAAAGTCAAAATAAATTTTATTACCTTCCTAAAATGGTACTTGAAAGCCCACTAATTTTGCAGTTCCTTTGCTTGCCCACAGTTTGACAGATGTCTTAGAAAAACGGTGGCAAAAGAATTTTTTGTTTGGCATCTTGCTTCATAGCTTAATTATCATCCAGTCATCACACTTTTCTCCCCTTTTTACCAAATTTTACTGAATTGCTGAATTTTTTCTTGTTAGATTCATCATTAATGAGAATTGTAAAATAGACTTCAAACACCTCCTGGTTGTCGATAACCCGTGTTACTATATGCAATTTCATTATTTAAATCAATTGTAGAAGTTTCCAGTGAGTTCAGTAATGATGATTACTTTCTGAAATTGAATAATATCCAGTCTATACCTCGAATGAGTAATTACCTTGAGCATAGAGCTTTCTTTCCTCTTTCTAATCATCTTCCTGATTCCAATTCCGTTTCAAAGGTAAAAGATAATTTTTCATGTAAGGGTAAGATGGAGAAATGTCTTCTACCCACGTACTCACTCACTAGTTACATAACGGAAAAGAATCCTTAACCGAAATCCTCTTCACCCTCCCCCAAGAGAGATCCGGAAGGGATTTCATTGTCTTGTCTCGAGGAGACCGCAAGTGACTTATCAGGGATGTTAGAATTCCTACTCCTTTCAAAATATAAGGTTAACTTACAAGTCACAGCGTTTCTGGGTTTGATTTTACCACTCCCCCTAACAGCTTTGTATACATATACATACACATATATATATATATATATATATATATATATATATATATATATATATATATATATATATATAGAGAGAAAGTATTAGAGAGAGATATATAAGTATAGAGAGAGATATACTATATATATTTAGTTTTACAGACCACTGAGCTGATTAACAGCTCTCCTAGGGCTGGCCCAAGGATTCTTATTTTACGTGGCTAAGAACCAATTGGTTATTATTCTATAATGGGACCTACAGCTTATTGTGGAATCCGAACCACATTATAGCGAGAAATTAATTTCTATCACCAGAAATAAATTCCTCTAACTCTTCATCAGCGGCCGGGATAATTGAACTCCGGCCCATCAGTGTGACAGTCTGAAGCTCAACCGACTCAGCCAACGAAGGGCTGAGAGAGATAGAAGAAATATATTTTTAAGGTGAAATCATATTATCTCATTTCATAAATTGAAAGATACTGCCAGCCAATGTGATGTCATATATATATGATAATTAGATGAAGGATATATGCATATATATATATATATATATATATATATATATATATATATATATATATATATATATATATATATTTTTTATAAATATTTACGCTGTTCGCCCTCGAACATTTAGGGATAGAAATATCAGCCTGACTGAGACAGGGAAATTGCTTTGTCCCACGCTAGAGCGTCTTCAGTTCAAACTTTAACATCCGTTGGAGAAAGGAATAGGTAGCATTTAGGCATTTAACCCCCATAGGCTGGAAAGTTTGTAAACAAAATATGTTAGGGCATTAGGGACCTAAGCCTCAGAGAGGGTTTACGCTCAATGACCCCTAGTTATGGTGGCCCTTTTTATTCTATGCATTCGACGATGCCTTTGTCAAGGTCGGATTGCCCGGGCGATATAAGCCCTCCTCTGGCGAACGAACGGGTCGGTCAGTCAGGTCAGAGAGATCCCAGCGGTCACGGAACCAGGTGACGCTGCGTGCGTGCCCTCGATATTCTTTGTTCTTTATTACTTTCTCTCGTACGTCTATCTTAATTAGTGAATTGGGAAGACTGCCAGAATACGACTCCTGAGGTCCCTCGTTTGCACAGAAACTCGACATTCACGGTAAGTCCGATTCTTGTTGAAGCTTCGTCGATTGACTAGTACTTTTCTGTATTTCACATTTTTTCTTTGTTTTCTTCCTTCAGCCACCACTTAGGGTATATGTGTTTACAAAGTCTAGATTAAGCCTAATTATTTTATTGTTAGCTTCAACCCCATTATTCCAGTAAAATACCTAGGATTTAGGTAAAGCAAAATCAGGTTAAATCTCGATGCTTTTGTATGCCTCGCGTCCGAATGTTTGGAAGAACCGTTGGCGTTTAAAAATCAAATTCATCTCAAATATTCTTTGTTAAGGTTAATAACCCTAACTGGCGACCTTTGGCTAATTAACGTCTGTCTTTGAGGTTAACTTTTGGCTTCAAGTGACAGGTTACGTGTAATCTTGGTTTGCAGGGCCGTAAAATTACGTAAATTGAATAATACATGATCAACCAAGACCCTCACACGTAACATTGGCGACCTTGCGTAGAATCTAAAGTACATTTTAGAGAAAGAATCTGGAGAAAAGGAAATTAAAATTACATTAATTCCAAAAAAAATAAAAAAGTCAGATATCGAACTCCATTTCATTCTTCCAAACAAGGAACGAGGCATAATAATAAGCAGTAAAGAGAATAGTTATAATAACAAGTGTAGCGAGAATTAGCGTAGGAAAGGGTGCAACTCGAGTGAGAGTCATAATTTATAACGAAGACATAATCACAATGGCATTTTACGTGTAATGAGTCAAGTCGTACATAACGAATGGGCCGAAAAGGGAGCCCAGTTCATATACACAAAGTAATGTAGAAATCGCGTCGGCAATTCCGATCGTTATTGTTTGCATATATAGGAATCATTCAAAACCGTGTCAGTGAAGTAGCAAACGAACTGAAATAGTAATTTTACAATAAAATACCGTTCAACAACGTAAATTTACGCAGGCAAGCTAGCATTTCTCTTTTCATTCTTTGTTTAATGTCCGGGTGAGAATACGATAACAAAAGACACAAAGTTGTTGGTAATTTAGTTTTCCATCCGTAACGTAAAACACTATGCATGATTGGTATATTTAAAGTAAAATCTGGATACCTGCATTTGTTTCGTTGTTTTGAATTTGTTTGAAAAAGAAAATACCCCGCCATCTTGGATCCCTCCGCCGTGTTCGCGCGTTGTTTTGAAATTGTTCGAACTGTTTGTGAGAGAACGGCTATTTTGGGTTTCCTTCGCAGGCCGAGGTTGTTTTGAAATTTAGGCCTAACGGGACCTTGGCGCCATCTCAAGACCTTGTTATTGTGACCTCGACTCTGCTCCCGCCACTCTTGGGGCATATATTTTTTTTCTTTTCGTAGTAGACCCACCTCCTAATATCTTAGCTAGGAAAAAACCAAAAGATAATTTAGGCAGGGAAAGTTAGGCCTTAGTTAGGAGTAATAACAAGTTCCTATACGAATACCTACTATAAAATCATATAAAGAAAATTTAAAATTTTTACGATAAACTTTTGTGACGTCGGCTCCCGGGAAAATTAAGATAATAAAGTAATCCCTAAGGAAGCCAAGACGACGCATCTATATCATTTTATTAAGATCCATGCCATTGTGCATGTATAAAATCTTTGTTTACATGTTCTCAAGCAGCAAGAAATTAGCTGATTGAAAATCTCTCTCTCTCTCTCTCTCTCTCTCTCTCTCTCTCTCTCTCTCTCTCTCTCTCATTCAATTCAAGTAAGCATTCCTAACCTAAGTGTACGTGACCCTCTTCAAAGAAAGAACGGCCGACACTAGGCTAATTAATTCGAATACAATAAGCCAAATAAAAGAAACACCTCTGTCCCACAATAGATGAGGACAAGTTAAGAGTAATTACAATACAGTGATAAACTGTCGGTCACGAGTGAGGCCTGCTATCCAGACCGAAGCAAACAGTAGTTTTCACCCTCTGAAAAAAAAGAAGGGCCAGCACTGGGGCCGGTACTGGGACCAGCCACTCACGAGGATCTTTAAGAAAAAAAAAAAAACCCAAATTCACTTTATTCCACAGTGCCAATAATTTGCAGCACTCATCACTGGAATAGCTTACTTCTCTATCTCTCTCTCTCTCTTACCCTTCCCTTTCTCTCTCATTCGATTGTTGTTGCACTCTGCAGGGGGTGTGAGTGCCTTTCCTCCCATATAGCCTAGTTGGACTCCAGTAGGGTCCCTAGGAACACATTGGCACCATAAATGCCACTAAAAAAAAACAAAACAAAAGGGAACACAGAAGAGAAGGTTCTTCTGGGACCTAACCTGCACCAGTGCCTAGGGATACTGAGTGCCACCAGTGTGACCTGTACACGGCACACCTGAAACTACAGTGCCACCTTTTGAAAGGGTGCCACGTCATTGAAGAGACACTTCCTCGCTGCCCAAGTACGCCCAGTCGACCGGTTAGACACCCTTCCCCACCAGAACCATGGCAGCAGAGCATTATAAAACTTTCCTGGGGCTGGGGACGGCGGCAGGTCTCACCGGCTCGGAACTTACCACCTGGGTTAAGGCAAGTGGACGACTTGGCCAAGGGAGAAGGAAGAAAGACTCGAGAGAGGAAGATGAGAAGAAGAGAAGTATGAAGAAGAGCGAAGGGTGTATGAAGCCGAGCAAAGGCAATATGAAGAGGAAAGAGAAGAAAGAAGGAGACAGCATGAGTTAGCCTGCAAGGAAACTGAGTTAGCCCTAAAGGAGAAGGAGCTCGAGCTTGAGAGAGCAAAAATGGAGAATGCCGAAGCTATGGCTAGCCATCAAGCCTCCAGTCCTACACCTGCTGCATCAAACGCTCCAATTTCGAGCATCAATTCTCTAGTCCCCAAGTGGACTGAGGACGAGCCAGAAGCATGGCTGGAGGAGATCGAGGCTCTTTTCGATAACTACAGCACCACGGAGACGGAGAGAGCCTTAATACTAGCCAAGCATATGGAGGAAAAGCCAAGGCAGCGCTTTGCTCACTGGAGAAGAGCCAGAGAGGCAACATGGCGGAAGTTCGTAGAGTCATTACAAAGGCCTGAGATAACCCCAGAAAAATGGAGACAACGGTTCCGAGGTCTTGCCAAGGAAGTCGGCTGGTCTTGGACGGAATGGGCATGTCACAAAACCCAGTCCGGTGCGCGCTGGTTCGACTCCTTGGCCTGCACGACGTTTGAGGATCTCTTCAATCGGACCATGCTAGAAGACCTTTTCCAATGTGTGCCAGGGCCCCTGCGGTATATCTTAACGATAAACAGCCCTCCACACTTATGGAAGCTTGTCGCATGGCTGATTCGTGGAAACCTTCAATCAGTCGCATAGCACCTCTCAGAAGCGAATCATCCCTCCGGCCTACCTCTCGAACTCCACTCGCCGAAGAATGGACTGCCTAGCAAGACCCTGTGCAACTATTGCAAGAAGGGGGCCACGCTGAAGCTGAGTGCCGATACAAACTCGGCACTAATAAGCAGCCTAACCCTACCAGCCAGAACTCCGCTCCCGATTCATCCGCTCAGCCCTCTCCTCCAACAGTTACTGCAGGCCACCGAGCCCATCCAAAAGGCCCGTGCAAATCCTGTGGGGCTGCTAGCCACTACAATGCTGGATCTCCGGCCTGTCCACATCATGTCCCCACCACCAAATTTGTCAACCTAATCAGCACTTCATTCTCTGCTGCTGGTCCGCACCGGATCCTTTACCCCGAGAGACTGGAAACCCAGTTCATCTCGGTGGCCCCTCTTCAGAGCACTAGCCTGCCAGTGACCCTTCCGGTCACAGTAGACACTGCGGCAGACATTAGCCTGATCACTGGGCCCCCAAGTGCCAGCCGGTGCCATGGTTGACGAAGAAACGCGGTGGGAAATGAAGTGGATAGAGGGACACACCATCACCGTTCCCACTGTCCAACTCCAGGTTATGACACCTTGGGGCACGATACCCCACCGCCTTGGCGTGGTAGGTGGAATTCGGCCCGGAGTGGTCTTCTTGTTGGGTCGGGATCTTCTCTGCGGAAGCCCGTCACCAACGCCACTCCGCAGCCACGTTACCTCCTCCACGGAGGCCCCATCTAAAACTCTCAACCATGACAAACCTCCACCTTCCGCCCACCAAAGTGGTCCGCGGAAGGGGCACCACCCAAACTATTCCAGGCCTAGCCCTCTCCAATTGCAGAAGGGCTGGCCCACCAAGAGGTCTTCCCCTCCGCGAAGAGAGATTCAGGAGGAGCAGTACCGCTGGAGGACGTGCAAGCGGGCAGACCACTCCACAAATTGGGAGGGCTGCCCAAGCAAGCAACGCCCAGCGGACGCCCCGAACAAAACTCACCGAGAGGCTACGATCTCCTGCTGGGGCAGGAATCTCTGCCGCAGCCAAACCACAAGTCGTCCGAGAGGTATTGCACCTCCGGACCCCTTGTCAGGCATGCCTGACCCTCAACTGCTGCCAGTGCCACTTGCGAGCACTGAGCAGTGCCAGACTCCGTCCGCCACGGACGTTGAGCTACCAATGGAAAAGGCCCCTATGCCGGGTCTAAATCATGAGGCGAATCCTCCTCCGGGAGATTTAGGATTCCCCATGCAGTTGATCATCGCGACTGGAGAGCCTCCAGCACCTGAAACTTCTTCTTTGCAAGATTCTTCTTTGCAAAATTTGAATCAGGGATGAACCCCTGGAGGATCGAAATGGTACCCCTTCCTTGGAAGACCAGGAACTGGCATCCTCGGACGCAGAAGTCGAGATCGCTCTTGCTCCGGTTGTCGCAGCAGCTGGAGTAGGGAGTCCTCCCGCAGCTTTTGCAGTTGCCCCTGACTTCGCGCCCGCTAGCCCTTCTGGCCTGTCCCCGGAGTCGGTGCTCTCATCACCTGCTAGGCCAGCTACTGATAGGCCTTGGAGGAAACCGAAGAAGAA
>NC_089748.1:26296802-26318678 GCF_040412425.1 Macrobrachium rosenbergii
CACCCGCTTTGTTTTATTATGTTTCCACATCTGAGGTGAAAGTTCATGGAAACTTCTCTCTAAAGCAAATGATTTTACTGCGTGAATGTGTTTCCTTGTATACAATTGTAGGACACTGTGTTCAGTGATTTTGTTTCCCATGAGAATTTCTCAACTCGAGGTATTTTTGTTATTTTTCTTCAACAGTAACATCCGGAAAGCTTTAGATAGCATCGCCTGTTGTTATGAAACAATAAAAACATTGTAACATTTCGTGTGGAGCTTTGCTCCCATGACTTCTTAAGGTCAGGTGGCGAAATCCAGGGGTCGAATTACAGAGGGGGGAAATGGTTGCCCTTTCGTAATTGGCAACTACTCGCTGGAAACCATCGTGCTCAAGAAAGGCTGGATAAAATGTTTTTCTTGTATGCTGATGTTGAATTTTTGGGCATTGAGCAATGTTCTGTGTATTGGAGCTTACAGACGGTGTTAATGATTACGAAATGTCTGTCAATACCTCATATAGTAAGTGGTTTTGTTCGTTCTAATTTTTCTCAAAATATTTGTTTTGCTACTGAATTTTTTCTCTGGTGCGGAGTGATGAAATTACAGATTGGCTCGATTTTATTAGGGAAATTTCAATTCCTGCAAAGCGATAAAAAAAATTTGCTATAAACCAAGATCATGGGTTAGTTTCATGACGTGTCAAAACGTTCACTTATTGCACGTTATAATTCAGATTCTAATGCGAAAAAATACCCATTTAGCCTATTCGGTCAACGATGTACTGATACACAATCTCAGTCGTAGCAAACTTTTAAAAAATGTCGAAACTTCATAGAGGATCTTTGTTTTGAATTTAATCAAAATTACAACTGAGAGCAAGAAATCATGGACGTTAACACGTTTACCAAATGATTTGATAATGTGATTACGCAGCGAGTTGAATTACGATTCAAATACATGGAATTTGCTTGGAATGTTCCCAGATGCTTCAATTAAACCAGGCCATACATCAATAGCCAATTTGCATCATAAAAGGAAACACACACACACACACACATATATATATATGTATTATGTATATATATATATATATATATATATATATATATATATATATATATATATATATATATATATATATATGATTTGAGTTTAATTTACAGTTACAGGTAATAAGAGCTTTATAAGAGAGTGTACTGAATTTAAAGAAAAGTCATGACATAAAAACATTGGCAGTCTTTAACATTAGAGTGGGTTTCCTTTTCTGATGCAAAATGGTTATTGATATACGGCCTGATTTAAATGAAACACACACCCATTTATATATATATATATATATATATATATAAATATATATATATATAACATGTTTTATATATATACATATATATATTTCATATATATATATATAATGCTTAAGATGTGATATAATTTTATAGTGATATGGTAGCAGAGCCGTCAGTTGTAAAATCTTTGTATTCAGTGTATAGTTTGATTCCTCAAATCTGCAGGCAGAACTCTCTGCAATATTTTCAGGTTTATCCGAAATGTTATGTATAATAATAATAATAATAATAATGATAATAATTATAATAAAATAATAATAATAATAAAAACTAAAATGATCAAGTTCATTAACGTGATAAAACTGCAGTTGAAGACGTAGCTTTTAAGAGATCCAGGCTTTTGAATCGGAAATAAGGTAAGTTTGAAAATCTCTGTTTTTATGGGATAAATTGAACTTGTGAATTTTACCATGATTTTCTAATCATTATAAACTTTTGAGTGCACGTGGGAGATTTAATATGAATATTCAAAGATGGGATGCTATTATTATTTTGTCATGATAAATAAATTGGCTAATAAATTTTAAATATTTCCATTATTGTGTTTTGTGTTTCATTATTTATTTTTCTAGTTTTCTATCATGTTTAATTCATCTTTCGACAGATGTCTGTGGACTGGTTCGAATAACATGTTCCCTGTCCTTTTTTCATGACTTTAGTTATTGATCTTGGGAATATTGGTTCTTCCATTTCCAGACTATTAGCCATAGTGAGACTTCTTTAATAAGAAGTGGTTTGCAGTTTTAGAGTTAGTTATCTGACTCGATAATTCATTTATTATGCATTTTAATCTTGCTTTGTTTTATTCACATACTTGTTGGGTTATATGAATAATAAACCTATTTTTATATAAATATATATATTTATTTAAATATGTCCATTTAATTGCTTTGATATATATAGTATATATCGGGTATGATACTATATATAAAATAATGAGATATGGATATGATATACATACATATATATATGTGTGGAGTGTGTGTGTGTGTTCATTTAAATGCAAGTGTTATCATGATATTTTGTTATCTCTAACAGTTTCAATACTGAAGAAGACCGTTAGGATTACATTAAAACACTTTCAAAAAAAGTGTTAATTCTGTTTCTTAAAATATATATATATATTATATATATATTAACATATAATATATCTAATATATCATATTTTTAAAATAATTTATATAAGAAACCTTTGAACATGGAAATAAATACATCAATTTTACATATCCATGATTCGATATATATATATTGATATATACTATATATAATAAATAAGATCAGGCATATAACCATTAATAATAAAATATAAACTTAAAATTGGAAGATCTCTGTGAATCGTCAGACTAGTGCTCTCCATTACTTTTTGGCTGTCGTAAAAATATATCTGAATTTTTCAGTCCTCTAACCGAATGATTGAATCAAAGTTTTCAACTCATTTAAATGGAAACATCCAAAAACCAATTGATGAAATCTATAGAATAAAAGGTCTTATTATGGGACGCATGCACAATGTACATAGATACATAAATAAATAAATAAATATATATATATATATATATATATATATATATATATATATATATATAATGTCATATATATATATATATATATATATATATATATATATATATATATACAATATATATATATATATATATATAAAGTCTTTGAACAGTGAGATGTGTGATGACCTGTTAATGGCTATCATATATAGGTTCTTTTATGCTGATATTTATATTTGCGTATATCAGATGCATATAGCCATTTGATCATGGTCCGTGTGTGTGGAATCAGCATGATAGGACATTGTGTGTTTATTTATTTATCTTAAGAGTTCCGGTGGGGGTGTCCCATCTCTTTATCTCTCATGAGTGACTTGCAGAGGAAATTGTGATTCGCATCCTTTCTGGAGAGTCAATTCGATCCTGATTTATCATGTGTTGTTTTCCACTTTCCATACTGTAGTTTAATGAAACCGCCAGTTGAAGATAAAGTTAAGTCCTTAATAGTTTTTAGTTTATATCACTGAGCTTATTATTATTATTATTATTATTGGCCTTATTATTATTATTATTACTTATTATTAACGTGGCCATTAACCAAATTATTATATATATATATATATATATATATAATATATATATATATATATAAATAATTTATATGGATATGTATATATATAATATATATATGTGGGTCGGAGTGTTTTTTCGTTTAAATCAGGCCGTTTTAGGATATTTTGATTATCGCTAACGGAAATCGGATACTGTTATTTAGTTTGTCGACTATGGTTATCAAAACCATGGTAGAACAAGATATGGAAACTTTAATAACTCAGCTTGAAATATTTATATAAATTCGATTGTTAACATAACGAATCACTTCTAATTTATGATTTTCCATTAGACATTTTTCTGTAAAGAAACATGTTTGAAGATGGAGATGAAATATATAAAGTTTTTCTTAATGATATATTTCTTTCCGCATTGGTGAGCCACCTCCAGAAAAAGAATTATAAGATGGTGTTTATTTTAGTAACATTAAGATGACTTTTATTGTGTTGTTATATATTGGATATCTTTGTTGAATGACAAGGACTTAGTGCTACTTTTTGGCTTCAGTAAAAATGTATCTGAATTTGTTTGAGAAACAGTAGTTATCTACATAACTTGTATTCTGTTGATAACTGTGACTCACTCCAAATCATCAGTCCTCTAACCAGATTATTCGTTGAATTTGTCAATAAAGTTCAACTTTTTATATCAGTGTCTCTTTCCAAAACAATGATGAAATTTAGAGGTTATGACAAGGTCTTATCTGCTGACCCAAGGGAAGAGTCACTGCTACCAGTAACATCTCAAGAAAGGCAGATGTTTAAGTGTGTTCTTTAAACAGATATATCATATAAAAAGATATATATCGAACCCGGCTGTTAATATATATATATATATATATATATATATATATATATATATATATATATATATATATATATATATATATATATATTTATAGATTGAGAGAGAGAGAGAGAGAGAGAGAGAGAGCAGCATCTTTTTACCCTTAGCTGTTGGAATGTTGCCATGATAAATGTAATGCTGATCAAGTACCATTTTATTTGCTATTAAATACGAAAAACTCAACATTGCTGGCACACCACAAGGCAGTTTTGTCCCCTTAAGTTGCACCTTTGCATTTTCATGCATCACTTCCTCCTTTGTCTTTTCTTCTCATCTCCTTGGCCCTTCAGACCGTGTGAAATTGATTCCTCTTTCCTGATGGAAGTACCCAGTTGAAGAGCAGTTCAATTCTATTCTGGCTCGGGGCCGATAAAATACAGTTCTTCTTGCTGCAGGATTGCTGTAAGTCTCCAGACTCCTGGAAGGGGTTTGCTGGGATATGCCGAGTCCTGAGGAAAGCGTCGTGAAATGATCTATCGTAGGCTTTAGAAATCTCCCGAGTGATGAGGAAGAAGCTGCCCTCTCTGAGCACAAATTGGGGCTTGCGTTCGATATTTCCAGATTTCGTTTAAGAAAATTTTTTATTCATTTACTGTTATAACTTATAGGATACTTCAGGTTTCACTGTTATTTTTATTATGGTGATGAATTTCAAAGAGTATACAACAAATAACGTCTCCATTTTTGGGATGTTTCGAACGTTTCTGTGATAAAAATACCACCCCCATGAAACTGGATTTCAAATTCCCACAACGAACGGTTTAGAAAAGTGCTCTACTTAAGTCGATTAAGTGTAATAAAAGCTAAATGGAGGAAAGAATTTTGAGATGCTTTGGCTCACTTTCTAGAGTCATTCTCAAACTGTACAACGATGGGCTTGAAAGGCTTGCAAACAATAACAATCAATTATATCAACAACTCGTATAACAACTTCTACGTAGGGAATTAAAGTAAGTTTGAAACTATTTTAAGATACAACCAAATAAATAGAAACATACAAGAACAGTAAAACAAATTCATCATAGGAAATCAAAATAAACGTGAAACTTAACAAAACACGAAGACCAAGACAATAAAATATACGAAATTCAAAATATATTCAAAGGAAAAGAAACGCTGTCTCAATTCAAATATGTGCGATTTCCTTAGGTTTGGTTAAAATGAATTTTATCATCAACAACAATTCGTCGTGAGAATCTGCTTTGGAAAAGTGTTCGAAATAACTCAGACTAAAATTGATGGTATATTTTTCTAATTCCTGTAAACCAGTAGCTAAATGAAGATGTCTTCCCAGCTGCTGTTCTCGGCTATTAGGAAGATGAGATTTTATAATACTAAATTCCACAAAGTGCAGACTGTACTATTTTGGAAGAAGTGAACCGATGAACGGTTGAGAACATAGTAAATCTAGTAATTGTTTTTAAGTATAAAAACAGGCTTAGTTTGTAATTGTTTTAAACAGCTAGGCTTATACTCGTATATGTTTTAAGTATGTGCTTCGAAAACAAAGTTTTTATTCCTTTTCCTAAATATTATTGCAAATATTAGAAACGTACCGCAATTTTGCGTAAATTATGTTTTTCTGTGGACCAAAACGGTTCATTTTAGGTGTAGATTTATGATTAAAAGATTTCCTTACGACTCTGCAGAAGAGAAATTAATTAAGGCCATTGTCATAAAAGGATTATTTAAAAAATCAATTTCTTTATGAATACCCATAAAATAAGTTGACAAAAAAAATAGGTTTGTGGGGGAAAGACAGTAACGTTCATTTTACATCTATTAAAAAATTGGTTGTCACAAATGTGTACGTTGGTTTTCGACAGATGTATAAATCATGTTTACTGTTGTCATTCTTTTCATAGATATCAAAAAAGAACGTTAGTTAGTTTTTATTTTTCCTGTGTAAACTCTGTTTAAAAATACTGTAAATATTAAGTAATTTTAAACGTAATATTCGCTCTTTTTTGTGGGAGAAAATTATGAAAGTGTTATCCGCATATCGTTTGCATATTAGTGGTTTGAATTCGTGTGGTCAATTTGATCCACTTGGATTGGTAGTTGACATGAACATTTTAGCAATAATTGCAGAGATTTGATTTCCCCTTGCAAGCCCATCAGTTTGTTTTCTCAGTTTATTTCGAAAACTACGTAGCCACGATCTCAAAATAGGCTTTTGGATATTCTGATCAATGCACTTGAATTTAGCGTCTATTGTATTGTATATTTTGTCCTTCCTAATTATTTGCCTTTACCATGAAAACAGTTTTACGACATTCCAGAAGAGGTAATGTGTGTTCCTGTGTAATGATGCATAAGCTGTCTTCAGCTGTTAAGACAGTTTCAAGTTACGTTATATGGTTTGCATACGTCTTCCATACACGGATTCATTTTTGCAACAATTTCTTTGGAAATTATTGTTTTACAATGAAAAATCACTCTTACGCGTATATCACTACCATTGTACTATTATAGGTATCGTTTATACTACTACTACTACTACTACTACTACTACTACTACTAATAATAATAATAATAATAATAATAATAATAAATAATAATAATAATAAACAAAATCAATAAGAATATTGATTTATCTTTAAATAATAGTGTCAGATATAAATGTGCATTGACCAAATATTGAGAATTGTTGATCAAATTGACATGTGTAAACATGAATTTTAAATTTCCATTGGAAATGTTATTCAATTAACGGCTCCACGTGATAGCAGTGTAACTTTAAAACCATTTGTATCAAATGATTCATTGCCGATCAACACTGTCACTACGCGCCCGGCTGCGTTTTATGAACCCTCACTTGAATGGCTGTCAACTGGGATTAGAATTTTAATTTAATGACTAATGATTTCCTTTATTGCTTTCATGGAATTTTTCTCTACTTTTCAGGGTCTTTTTGTGGTCTCAGTTTTTATTTTTTTTTTAAATGAGATCACGACTCTTTAAGGTAAACTACTATATACACGAATGAATTTCACTTGAAATGATTAGAGTGCCCTCTGTCTCTGTCCCCGGTCTCGTCTCTCTCACTGATCGTGTTTCGGATATTCAAAATATTTCAGTGTGGTTTTATTTTGTCTTGCGTTAGGTACGTTGTGATATTTATTTCATGTTTGGAATATCTTGAACCAGATAAAATACGTGATTTCATTCAAATGTAAGACTCGTTCCCTGATCATTTTTCCCAGCGTGTTCTACTGCACATATTTTGTGAGTAGTTTAAGGTTAATTATCTCTTTAACAGTAGTAAGTTGTATATTTTGAGGTAATAGGGATGCGCTTTTAAGATCGCTCACATCTCACATCCAAAACAGTTATTTTTAGAAGGAAAAGGCATAAACCCTATTATATAAAAAAGGGAATTCGTTAATACCGGGTCGACTGCAGATGTAAATACTGTCACTACGCGTTGTTTAGGGAAGAGCGGTAGTTTCAGTAACTCGCTGATTATAGTTATTTACGTCAATAAAGATTTAGTTAAAATGTTCTTTTTATTAATAATTCTGTTAAAGAATATAATCTTGCGTCGATACCGTCGTGAATATCATTATCAAGACAAAGCTAAAGACACTTAAAGAAATTTGTAGTTTTAGTAGTAGTGTTCAGTAAGCTTTACTCCTCTTTTTGCGTGAGTGGTTGTGAAATTAGCTGTAGCTTCCACCCGGAAGCGTCAAGAACATGCTAGGATTCTTCGTCCATTATTCTGCAGGTAAAGTGCAATAATTCCTCTTAGACATTTTCCCAGTCTTTCAGAAGTCTTTTAATGAGACATCCTGAGGTCTCGGAGAATGATGATTGTAAATCATTACAGGAGAAATTGTGTAGTATGGCGAATCTTTTTTTGCATTTTCGGTCAAAATGGAAATTGTATTTTATTTTACGTTTGTCACTAAGTCATATTTATTTAACTGTTTGTTTTTATGATTTATTAGATCATACCAAAGGAAAAAATAATTTTATTGGAGGCAAATGACTTTGATGTCGCTCAAACTTTTTTTTTTTTTTTTTTTTTTTTTTCTCATGTCCCGGACGTGAGGGTTTGGGAACACTAAGTCCAGTTGTCCTTAATATTCAAGAAATAAACGTATTAATATTCAAGAGATAAACGTATTTTTGCATGGAATTATAAAAAACTTGTTCATTTTACATGGACAATGACAATGCATATAGAACTCCATGTTATTCTCCCTTTAAGATTACTCTAATCAAATCTGATGTTTATTTCTAGCGTTTAAAGTAATTTCTCATTGTCCTGAAGATTACTTCACATGCAATTACTCGTATGAGCAATTTTCGAAATTTAGTGATTCAGCAATGGTCTGGCTTGTAGGAGATAAATTTCTTGCTCGGAATTGTATATTTTAGCTATCGCCTTATCACCAGCCTATTATTATAACGGGCGTTTATCTCTTGAAGGTGAAGATATGTGCATTGTTCACACATAGAGAGATACACGTGAAGCTGGACTTCTGACTTGCTCTCCGATAGTTAACAAACTCTCTCTCTCTCTCTCTCTCTCTCTCTCTCTCTCTCTCTCTCTCTCTCTCTCTCTCTCTCTCTCTCTCTCACACACAAACAAACAAACAAAGTTATTACGAAAATCCTTTAACGAATTCTCTCACTAACATATTGATGTAATTATCTGAGGCCTTTAGGGAGTGCCTCGGATCCTGAGGGCTTATAAATACTGCAGTGCATGCATTCCATACGTTATATACATATTTGTAGGGAGAAGTTCGAAATTACTGGAATGACAATGTTACAGGAAGGATTTTTTTCTTCGTTAATCTGTGTTGCTTTAGAAAAAGGTAAAACTCCGTGGAAACGCTCATAAAATTCTGTAAGTAATTCTTAGGCTCTATAAATTGTCACAAATGGAATTAGGTGTAATACACTGTTCATCCTTTATGGATACACGTGAATGCGATTTCAGAAATAACATGTGCACAGCAAATTTGTTCCGCGTTTATCCTAGGTTTTGCTCGTATTTTCAGATGTTCATGAAGTAAGTCATAATTCCCAAAGTGACCAAGAAATCAACAATCCTTATGCTTACAAGGTGTGATCATAAAGTATCAGATCTGGTGCTATAAAAAAAAAACTACAACACGTACCATTTTAGCACTTAATTTCCTTCGAAGTAGTCCCCTTCGGAAGCCACAATTCATCCAGCGCTGTTTCCATTGCTGGAAGCATTCCTGGAACTCGTTTTCTGGGATAATCAGCAGCTGCCTCATCCCATTCACTTGGATATCCTCGACGTCCTGAAGTCTTCTTCTTTTCAGGTTTGATTTTTGGAAAGAGGAAAATTCGCAAGGGGCGAGATCTGTGGAATACGGTGGCTGTCGGACCTGGGAAATGACGTGCTTGGCCAAAAACTGCTGCACAAGCTGCGCTGAATGGGCAGGTGCGTTGTCATGGTGCAACTGCCACTCACCAGACGCATGCAATTCTGGCCTTTTTCGACGAATAGCATCCCGCAAATGCCGCAACACGGCACATTAGTACTCCTTGTTTACTGCCTGACCAGGTGGAGCATACTCATGATGAACAATTCCCTTGTGGTCGAATAAAACAATGTTTTTCTCAGTTCTGCTGGTTGTGAGTCTCCCAGAACGTTCACCACTATCGACATTTTTTCGGCCATCTTGAAAACGTCTGAACCACTCGTACACTTGTGTGCGGCCCTTACACTCCTCTTTGCGTAGGTCAGCTCTTCATTGGAAGGGTGGGTAGAGCTCTCGGCTAGCACGCAGTTGGACCAGCGTTCGACTCTCCGGCCAGCCAATGAAGAATTAGAGGAATTTGTTTCTGGTGATAGAAATTCATATCTCGTCATAATGTGGTTCGGATTCCACAATAAGCTGTAGGTCCCGTTGCTAAGTAACCAGTTGGTTCATAACCACGTGAAATAAATGTAATCCGTCGGGCTAGCCCTAGGAGAGCTGTTAATCAGCTCAGTGGTCTGGTTAAACTAAGATATATTTTTTTTTTCCTTGTCTATGCCAGGGAAGACAATATTATAATTTATATATTGGCTTGAAAGCTGAAATGTTTTTACATTTGTACTAAGTTGCGTTTCTATGCTTAGGCGACTGTGTCTGACGAGAATGTACCTAACAAACGTTATTTCTACAGCTTGTCCCTGGTCTGTGTATCCGGCGGCCACGCGTCAGAGGTCGACCCTCGGGGTCGGTCTTCGTTTGAAGTTTCTGGTGGCGTCTGCCTGGAGGCCCTATCCCCCCCGGGGGGTCCCCTTGTAGTTGATGTGTAATTGTGAACACAAAGTAAAAAAATTGTAATTTGAATAAGAGTCTTAATAGTCTACCAAAATAAAACCTTTACATTTTATTTTACAAAAAGATCAGGCAGGGGTGCAACTCTTGTGGGACCCAGAAAGATGAAGCCTTGCTTATGCGTTCTTTACTTGTTGCACATAAACCCGGGTCATTGCCTCATTAAGCCTTGATCATTTTCAATTCTTGTGCATAAGCTATATATATCTATATATATCTATATATATATAATTTATATATAATTTATATATATATATATATATATATATATATATATATATATATATATATATATATATACATTCATATATATATATGTATATATATATATTAAATATATATATATATATATATATATTATCTATATTATATATATGTATATACATATATATATATATATATATATATATATATATATATATATATATATATATATATATATATATATATATATATATATATATATATATATATATATATTGTATAATTTAATAGAATAAAAACATACCCCTGACGAAATGTAACAAGTCTTGTACATTGGTAATCTGAAAATAAAAATCTACAACGTTTTTAGTTATGAAAATATTTATAAATACTTAAATTAAAACATCGTATTAACACTATGAAAAATAAAAGGAAGAGAATATTTGATTGAGAAGTTTTTGCGACTTTGTCAAATTTTGCGTATAAGTTTGGACAAGGTATCTCTTTTATTCCGGCGTTTTAAGGTTTAAATAAACTCTGCTTTATGTAAAGCTTTAAAAATTCTGTTGACATATCTGTAAAACTGCCTGCTGTAATGCTGTACATTGATTATCATCACTCAAGCAAGTTACATTGAGCTTTTGTCCGTAAACCTTTATATCTGTATAACAGATTACAAGGGCAATTTTCCTCCTCATCACGAAATAGCTAACGGAATGTAAGCCATGATCCCATGAAATCTACGAAATCGCCTTACCCAATTACCCAAATCCTGTGTTGTGTTGATGAGAACAGATTACAGTTAACTGGCCCTGATATTGGCACCTGTCAGGTCAAAGAATACGTTTGCCAATGTAGGATGCCCTTTGTACTTTAGAATAAATTCTTGAATGCTGAGATTACTGTTCATATTTAATTTGCAGAGTATTATGAAATATTCAGGATATTTCTGTGACAAACAGTTATCACGGTGAGGAGTATGGTAAGAGATCGTCCGCTCAGTAAAGTAGCCTAAAGCTCTGTCTAGTAAACTTCAACCTCATACTCTATAGATTACAGTATTCGCTTATCCTCTCCAGCTCTCTGTTACCACTTGCATCTTCTTCAGCAGATTGCAGCAGCCTGCTCATGGAGAAGAGAAGGCGCAGTTACTTTGGTAATATTTGCATTTCATGCAATCCATCACCATAGATGTACAGTAGATAGACAGATTAATCCAGCGATGATGTCGTTATTTACTTAGTTGTATTATTTGGTTCCCTGTTTTTTGTTATGTATTTAGGCATGTCGGTTTTCCGGCCAAGTGATTTTTTGGCCCCTATTTTTAGAAAAGTAGATTACCAATAGAGTCAGTTAGTTCAATACATCTTCAGACTATTAGACGTGATCCACATGCCAAAGAATGGTAGTTTTCGAGAAAACATTCGTTCTGAAATTATGCATATGAAAAGTTGCTGATGGTGACAAACGTTCTACAGTAATCACTTTATATATGTTGGTAAATCATTAGTATTTCAAGCGGCAGTAGCAACATACTCTTTTACATATTGATAATATTCAATCATCTGTAATAAAATATTGTCCTAATTTTATAGATATATGCATAAATGCTCTAGTACTTATTCACAATGGTATACAGTGTTGGAAGTACGTATGTGAAGGAATGCATTAACACAAAGTTGCTATATCCCTTATGTCGTTATCTATGTTAAATGTTTCCTTGCTTGTAGAAGATTCCCAAAGCTTTCCTAAACAGAATGCCTTTTATAATTAAAGGCTGTTTTAGTTGGTTACTTTGATTATGTTTTAATATATTTGTCTAGTCTTACATTTTCGAGCATAGAATATAAGCAAGTAAATGAGCTGTGCTAGTAAAGTTATCCTCACAGAGACATGCCGTGTCACACTCATTTTGAATTTGAACGTGCAAAATAATTACATCAGTGTGAATGCAAATGCATAGTTATTTTCAGTCTTGGAGTCAGACTTTGCTTGGGAAGTATGTCACACTTCTCCGGTCATTGTCATGAAATTTTCTAGTTTCCAGATGTCTTTGTTTACATCTCACCACCAACCTTTTTTCCATCAGGTGTTTTGAACATTATGAATTTGCGTGAAGTGTGAATGCTTGTGAAATCCTTCTGGAAAGACATCAACTTCGGAATTTGGATCTTGAAAAATACCTAACATACGGTCCTTTCTTTGTCTGTTTTTTTTTTTTGATAATATTTGAAATAATTTCCCTTCGGTTTTTGTTTTATGATTATAACTTGAGTAAAATTTCTCACTTTAGCGATATATGTTTATAATTTCCTTATTCGGTTTTTGTGTACTTTGTGCTTTTATAGTTAAGTTCCGAATAGTTACGTTATTTTAGCTGGTTTCCTTTCGTTAGGTTTATATTTATACTGTAACCGGATGTCGAACGCCAAAGTTTTATTTTTGCTTCGATATCTTGCATAAACTTTTAATATTGACAGGTCTTATCAATAACTTTGTTTGTACTGAGATCCTGTTAATGATTACATTTAGAAGAATATATATAAAAGGGTCCTCGTACAGGTTAATTTCTATACTGATATCAAATGAAAAATCTATTTAACTACATACTTCTACAAATATTTTAATGTTAACACACATAATCTATGCAAAGGTCTCGGCGTTGCCCCTGTATGCACACTGATATTTAAACGGAAATTTTTGGATTAACACTTACAACATTTACATCCATACTGATTATTTGCCAAGTGCGTTGTTTTGATTTTGATTTTTCTGACTGGTTAGCAATGCTGTCATTAAACAAACAGGTTAGTAATGCTATCATTAAACAAACTGGTTAGTAATGCAATCATTAAATAAACAATCTTTTTAGTTTAGTTTACTTGAAAAGAATTTAGTTATGTTATCATAGCAATTATATTTTTTCTGTATTTACAGAAGTGACTGAGGTACATGATACGTGTGGCATCTTTCTCGTGAGTATTTGCATGATCAGTACCATTGCCATGTAGTTATAAAAATTACATTTGATTCATTTTTTTTTTTTATATCTGTGATCAAATTTAGGAGTCACCTTGTTTATTTTCATTCTAAGATTTTGCTCTTTGTGTATGACATTACTTCTTTCATCTCTTTCCTGAGTGTAGCCTAGATTTCTGAGGAACTCCCTTCCTATCACCTGTTTATATTCTTTTTGACGTCCGGATGTGAAAGTTACAGCCTTACTGTGTTTCTCAGTTATACTGTAGAGAAAGATATCTCTCTCTCTCTCTCTCTCTCTCTCTCTCTCTCTCTCTCTCTCTCTCTCTCTCTCTCTCTCTCTCTCAATGTCACTTTTACCATATACATATATATATATATATATATATATATATATATATATATATATATATATATATATATATATATATATATATATATATATATATATATATATATATATATATATATATATATATATATATATATATATTCTTATTTTAATTATATATATATATGCTATAGTGAAGGGGTAATTCAGATGAAATGATACCGAAATGGGTCAGGGAAGTTGGTAAAATTCGCTGGTATGCTGGCTTCCGAAGCCTGCTCGGGAAAAACCTCAGGTGCGGAGTACTGTAGTACTTAGGTTCCAACTTCTTTTATGACCTCGGTAGGTTAGTCGGTACAGCCTTGGCCTGTCACAGGGAGACCGAGGTTTGATCCCGATGCGTCAGAAATTTATTTCTGTGGGATATGTGTTCATGTGTTAACTATTTTCATGTATATATATATATATGTGTGTGTGTATGTGTGTGCGTGTGTGTGTGTGTGTATACTATACTAATTTCTTTATGATAATTTTGTTATTTTTATCTACATTTTATTATATTTCCTTGGGCTATCTTCATTAATGATAAATGATATTTCAGTGTTGTAGAAAGTTTGCTAGTTAGTGGTATATTTAGTTTGTTTTATAATTAGTGTGTTCATATTTAGGATTAACTGGCAAAACCTGCTATTCACTTTACTAAAAATAATTCGAATGTGGTAACTAAAACGAACACAATAAATTAAGTAATCCTATTAGAATACTTCCGTGTGTTCCACATTGGCTGCATAACTGTCTTATTGCTCCAGCTGAAAAGACATAGAATTATGTTCTGAATAATTTATATTGATAGAAGTCTTTATATACCGGTTTTAGTCTCTGTCCAGATTCAGTCAAAGTCAGTCACAAATTTCGATGGAACGCGAGACCAAAGTAAATTCATTCCGAAGCTGCAGTGTCCTGAATGCGAATGAATTACAGGTGACAGGAAATCAGAATATGAGTGAATTCGAAATTAAATCAAATACACATTAAAATATTTGTTTTTTCCAGTGCCATTGTTAGATCTCCACATTGTTAGATTCCTTACTGTACAAAAGGTTTCGTTAATAGATTCCACATGTATTGCGCCATGCAAACGTAAACATTTTGATAGCTTTTTTTTTTGCGGTTTTAGATGTTTTGTTTCATTGATGTTGATAACATTCGGGTACGAATTTTTTTTATTATTAGTATTTTTATGATGTAATGTATTTTGGAAGTATTTCATGTGGTGCACACTGTAATGGAAACCGTTGAGCTATTATTTCTTATCAGACAGGAATAAATGGCACTGTTGTTTTGTGTGTGTGCAGTGGATCGGGATTATCTAAAATGCTAATTATTTATTTTCCTAATCTCACAACTCCTTCCTCTCTTCTCTCTCTCTCTCTCTCTCTCTCTCTCTCTCTCTCTACACACACACACACACACGCGCGCACTGGTGATATCTGTAGACACCTAGTAAAAGCAATTTTTCCTATTTTTTAGATCTCAGTCGGAAGATACACCCACAACAAACGGTGAAAATTATGTAGTAAAAGTTTTTCGTTACATATTTTCAAATGATCTGACAATGGGGTATGAGAGCTGTCTGCCTGTGATTTTTTGGACGTGGCCCTTTGCCTCCTCCTGTGCTTTTGGAGGTTTCTTTCTCTAGGGAGAACTCGTCTTGGTGAGACTTATCAAGCTTGCATTGATCATGAACCCGGGAGAGTGGGTTTCCACAGTAACTTTGGTCGAAGAAAACACTGCCCGACGGACCGTGCTTCATCTGGATTTGACCTTGATCATCTTGATTGGGCTCAAATGGTTTATTTTTTACCAAAGATTAGGCTGTGAAATGTAATTGTTAGCTCGTTAGGGAAGTAAAAATGGTAGCTGTAAGTCTTAGTAATGTGAATAACTCGATTATTGTGATGTCCCCGTCTTCTGGTGTTATTCGTGGCTTTCCGTTTGCAAACCTGATTTCTGTGTTCCCCCTTCAGGATGTAGAATTAGGGTGGTGTAATATCGCCAGACTATTACTCCTTTATATATTTTGTTTGGTAGCTAAGTTATTTGTTTAACTATTTTATATATATTATATAACCCATTTGTGGGGTTTTACTTGTTGCCCCTTTATCGTTATTATTATTATTATTATTATTATGAACTTATTATTATTATTATTATTATTATTATTATTATTATTATTATTAATATTATGATTATGTATTATTCAGAATGTGTCAGTCTTTTATGAAAATTGATGTCTTTGTAGACCAGTGTATTGCTGTACGTATTTCGTTGGTTTAGTTTAAAAATTTAGGTAGGAATTGAGATTTTCCTAGATGTAATTTCTCTTACTTCTTTCTTTCTGCATTATAAGTAGGTGAGTGGTTTTGTTTAATTGCCAGCTATAAAGACTATTGACACTAATTTTGAAACGTTCTTTCTTTTTCTATGTTAGGGTCTAGTTATTAGTTTTAGGAGATATGATATCATTGCCTAAATATAGATTTTTACTATCTGTCCTGTGATGCAAAGGAAACAATTTTTTTTTGGTGTTTTTTTTTATAAATAAATATTGTTAGAATTTTTGCTCAGTGTTTCCGTTTCTGCCTTAACTGTGTGAAAGAGAACATTACCATCTTTTCAGTTGGCTATTTTATTTTGTCAACCTGGAAGTTACGTCCTTGCCCAAGGGCGTAACATAATTTTTGCCATTGCACCACTATTCATTAAGTATCGTCGTTTCCTTTTGCTCTTGTAAATTGAGTGAGTTGCCAGGTATAATTTCTTGAAATACTGTTTTTCTTCAAGTATCTTCTTAGACCAGGTGAGCTCTTATATCTTCATGATTAGTCACCATTAACATTTTGAGACAATTATGCCATCACCATTATTATGGCCACGGTGGAATTTCTCAACCGTGATTAGGGTTTTTATGGAAGTGATATCCTGAACAGTAAAATTTCCATGGTGTAATAAAGGGAATTCGGTGAAAATCAAATGATGATCATATATAAACAATAGAACTTTTAAGAAGAATCCACTCCGGTTGTCTTTGTTTGTCTTCGACAACTAAGTTACTGTAGCTAAATTTGTCCCAAGTCATTTTGCGCTTCTTGGGCATTGTAGGCTAATACCGCTTCTCTGACAATCAAGTTTTCTAAGACATGACAAATTTCAACTTTGTCAGCCAATACCCACTATCTTCAAATCATTACATTGTGTTTCAGAGCAATGAATATAGCTATTTTACTCTTAAAGAAAAAATAAATGTTGCGAATAAACAAATTAACACAAAGATACTAGCATACGTAAGTGCACATACACACATACTGTACAACACATAACTCTTGCAGTATCGTTCTGTTGTCACTTTGTTTTTCTTCGTTGGGTGAATCGGTAGAGCTCTGGCCTATCACTCAGTAATGCCGAGTTCGAGTCTACGGCCATTGATGAAGAGTTAGACTAATTTATTTCTGGAGATAGAATTCATTTCTCGCTATAATGTCAACTTTTCGGATTCCCACATAAAGCTGTAGGTCCCGTTGCTAAGTAACCAGTTGGTTCTTAGCCACGTAAAATAAATGCTAATCCCAAATTCACCAGCCCTAGAGCTGTTAATCAGCTCAGTGGTCTGGTAAAACTAAGGTATACTTAACCTTTTTGTGCATAACACACTCAATAAAACTTAGAACCGCTGCAAACGTAACCAATTTAACGATTCGTTGTCATCAGACGCATAAGTAATCTTTTTACTAAGCCCATCGTATAAGCGTTTCGCAGATTCTTAAAAGCCTTTTAGGAGATCAAAGACGGTCGACTTAAAACCCTGTTCCACGGTTTTAGGTTTGAGACTCTAGAGGCGAAGGTCTTCCGAACCTTATGTAAATAATCCCCCCCACTACAATCTTCTAGGGTCCAGAGAAGTCTGTTGCCCGGAGGGGCTTTACGGCAATTTAATGGAGAAGGGGCGAAATGGAAGTCTGGGATTCTTTGGAGTCGATGGCATTCGATAAACTTCCTCCGGCGGTGGGAAGGAACGACAGGGAAGAGTTTCGATTAAAGATGGTATATGTGGTCTGATGCATGGTTCATTATAGCAGCCTTTACTTAAAATTGTTTGCTTCCATTATATTCAGGGCATTTAGAAACCATCATATCCCTCATGTCGAGAGTTTTATAGCATTTCTTCTGTTACGGGTTTGGGATATGTCCTTCATTTGGTTAGGAAACAGAGTTCCCAGGTATTAAAGGAACTTCACCAAAAAGTGTCATGTGAACGGTTTATACCTTTGATAATCAAACTGTAGTTTTAATTGTATAATTTTTTGTTCTCCTTAACGGGTGTTGTTGGGAAAATGTTAACCCTTCCCACTCTTAAAGGAGAGCGATTTCCGTACTAATTAGGGTTATTGTTTTGCTGAAGGGTTGTTTTTATTAGTTCTTCTTACTCAATATTCGTTTAACTGAGAGGATAGGTAAAAATTTACATGTAGGAGTATTGGTATTGGAATGGAGAACATTTGACTGCGGTTTCCCAGACCCAAAATAAATGGCTGTGATACCTTCTGTTAAGCATAACTCATTTATTACCTCCGCCAAGGAGGCTAAGTTGTTGGTTCTGTCTGTTAGTTAGTATATCAAAATATATATGCAATTCACTGTCTTTTTCACATATCAGTAACGTTCAGTATTATTACTAGTGTCGTAAAATGTTCTCCTGAATCCTCTGTAATAAAATACAAAAGTAATGATCACAAAAATTATTAAAACCACTGTTATGCCTGAATATTTCGTCACATAAAGAGCAGAGAGAGAATCCGAACCACATTATACCGAAATGAATTTATAATACCAGAAATAGAGAGCCTGAGAATCGAACGCGGACCTCGTAATGCGAACGGTCGTGTTTATGAACCGGGGGCTAATATGAGCAGGGTGTTGTCACGCATTAAAAAAATGGGTATTTTGTTTAATATAATGAAGAAAAGAATTAAAAAAAAAATGAAAAAAGAAGATTACGAGTGAAAGTACTGGAAAGTCTGACAGATTTAAAGAGACATTGTACAAACTGAACAAAAGAAAGAAAAATTCATTTCATTAAAGTAACGCGTTCATCACTAATACTTAAACTTGCTTCCACAGCCAGGGATTTTAATGTCAGTGTCGTGAATTCTGAAGCTGTAAATTGCCCACATCTATCTGTATTTGGAATATTGCCTTTATCATTTTGGTGCTTGCTCCTTCGTTTCCCCTTTGTCAAAATCTAATCTAGGCTTTTTATTTGATCAGTGACTTCTTTCACTTATTTCCTGGGACCCATTTCTCTCTTCTGCATTGCAACATTTCTCTCTCTCTCTCTCTCTCTCTCTCTCTCTCTCTCTCTCTCTCTCTCTCTCTCTGTGATAATTCAGTCACCATATCTAGTAATAACCACTTGGCTGCTTCTGCACACAATCATTCCATGCAGATCAGATATCCATGTGTTTTTAGTTTTATTGGCCGTAACGCTTTCTAGAGTTAACATCAAAATCCAGAACATCATCTGTTTTCCCCAAGTCCTACAACATTCTTTTAAGGATCAACTTCACCTAATCTTTCTATTAAAATTCTCTTCTGTTTCCCCTTCACATTCTTCTTTATTTTTCTAGTCTTGAGGCAGGAGAATATGAGAACAAACGGATGCTTGCCTTATTCCTTTTTTTTTTTTTTTTTAATGGGGACACTTTTATGCCTATCGTTTAGCTATGAATTTGTTAAATCCAAGAGAAGCACTAAGCCTCTCTTATATTCATTACACGAAGCTTCATCTGTCTTTCAGAGCAAGTCAAAATTTTGCGGAATTTTATGTCAGACGGTAAAGCCGGGGGCGGGGGCAGGTTGGAGCCTTAATATTGTCTTTAGAACACCAGTGGTTTAGTCATATTCCAACTATCATTCATATGTAAATAATAGGCCATGCAACATGTACATGCAAATACCCGACATATAATACAAATATAGGCATGGTATCAGTTTTTTAACGAAATTAGTGTACTAGGGTTCAAAATAGTCATTTGAATATCTCTACTTACATTCTCATTTGTTACCGAATGTCTAAGTTTTCTATTAGCAATAGTAAGATAAAACCATTTATAAATTTGAAATTCTGCAGCAATATTTTACTTGAAAGAATATCTCAATGTCTTTTACTGAAATTTATATTCATCTGTTTAATGGAAGAAATAGTGGCTTGATCCTGCCAACTCATCATTTCTAATTAGGCAAGAATCTTCCGTAATGAAAGAGTAAAACAACCTCCAGTAAAGCTTGCAAGGTGAAGAATAAGAAAAACCGAGTGATTTTCGGTGGGTGTTGAGGAGGTGGAACAGAATGGAATAAAGCTTCCTAGGCTGGCCCGAAGGGATTAGATTTATTTTTACGTAGCCAAGAACCAACTATGTGCCTTTGTTGGCGGGCTGTAATTCAAGATAGGAAAGATTAATAGCTGAATTGATTTTCAGGAAAACGGAAGGTAGTGGGGTAGGTATAATTTATATGCAGGTGTGGAAGGCAAGGTCATGATGAATGGATGACTTTGATAGAATTCCATGAAAGAGAGACGGCGAATTGTGTTGCTTTCAAAAGCGTTGGTCTGTAGAATTAGAGAGCTGGGTTTCTTAATTTGGATGTTTGTTGTATGTTCTCCTTTACGCTATGGGAATTACTTTCATATCAGGAGATAAATTATAGAAGAAGAGAAATAATAATCAGTTGTATAACTAAACTGAGGTAACAGAAAAACATTAACAGTAGGTGGACTTTAAGAATTTGCTGGCCGCCGGAGAATTGTAGAAAAGTTACTTTTACCATGTTAGTAAGAGGGATGATAGTAAACGATGGTAAGTTAAATCTGAAACTTCTTTTTGTGGAGGGTAGTGTCTTGAAGCAGGAATAAAGAGAGGTCGAGATGAATTCAAACTTCAAAGGCAACAACGAAGAGGCACTTAGGTGGAAAACAGAAGATGCAGGAATCTGGAAAAGCCTAAATCTGGAAAGTAAATGCAGCGGCCCAGTATTATGCATAGCGCTATTGGCTAAAATATAAAAGGGATCGTAAAATGAAAGCTAAGCTTATCATCAATGTACTCTGGAGCCGTAAGTGAAATCTGATGTAGGAATTATGCAGTGAAGTAAATCTGAGGATTTTCCCGGGAAATTATCATTCAGGTCATTCTGAGACGTTTGCCATGAATGGCCTTAATTTCCCTGAAATTAAAATACAGTGTTATTTGCATATATGTATGCACACAGTAAAACAGTCATTTAGGAGGAACTCATACGTACATAGACACGGACATTATATGAAAATACACTTTATCCTAGAACATCTACTGTCCTTCCTTTAGTGGCTACATAGTTATACAAATGAAAATACAACACACTTAAATTGAAGAAAATCACACGTTTGGGAGCTCATTAATCTCCAGACACAAAGACCGTTTACAAATACTCTCTCCATTCGAAGAGAATAACAAGGACAAAAACTCCCCTTCCTCATTTGCGAAAAGGTAGGCGGCAGAGTGGGAGCACAGAAAATGGGGCAAATAAGGCCTTTGGAATTTGCAGGGGAGTGGAAGCATTCCCTTGGTGCATGCGAACAAACAAACGTAGAATGCTAGATAAGGCCTCTTTGTTGAGCTTTGTTTTAATCTCGAGTAAGTGGGTGGATTAACAGAGAGAAA
>NC_089748.1:26319178-26344178 GCF_040412425.1 Macrobrachium rosenbergii
AGGCGACTGTCTGACGAGAAATATACCTAATAAACGTTATTTCTACAGCTTGTCCCCTGGTCTGTGTATCCAAGACCACGTCGGAGGTCGACCCTCGTGGTCGGTCTTCGTTTGAAGTTTCTGAGTGCTGCGTCTGCCTGGAGGGTCCCAGCCCCGGGGGTCCCCTTCTAGTCTGATGTGTAATTGTGAACACAAAGTAAAAAAATTGTAATTTGAATAAGAGTCGTAATAGTCTACCAAAATAAAACCTTTACATTTTATTTTACAAAAAGATCAGGCAGGGCAGCAACTCTTGTGGGACCCAGAAAGATGAAACCTTGCTTATGCATTCTTTACTTGTGCACATAAAACTGGATCATTGCCTCATTAAGCCTTGATCATTTTCCATTCTTTGCTATAAATATATATATATAATTTATATATAATTTATATATATATATATATATATATAATATTATATATATATATATATATATGTATATATACATATATATACTGTATATATATATATATATATATATATATATATATATATATATATAAATATATATGTATATATATTATATATATACATATATATATACATATATATATGTATATACATATATATTGTATATACGCTATATTATATATATATATATATATATATATATATATATATATATATATATATATATATATATATATATATATGTATATATATATATATATACTATATATGTATATATATATATATATATATATATATATATATATACAGTAGATATATATATATATGTGTATAATTTAATAGAAAAAACATACCCTGACGAAATGTAACAAGTCTTGTGCATTGGTAACCTGAAAATAAAAAATCTGAAACGTTTTTAGGTTATGAAAATATTTATAAATACTTAAATTAAAAAAATCGTATTGACACTATGAAAATAAAAGGAAGAGATATTCGATTAAAAGTTTTGCGACTTTGTCAAATTTTGCGTATAAGTGTTGGACAAGGTATCTCTTTTATTCCGGCGTTTTAAGGCTTTAAATAAACAGTGCTTTATGTAAGGCTTTAAAAATTCTGTTGACATATCTGTAAAACTGCATGCTGTAATGCTGTACATTGATTATTATCATTCAAGCAGGTTACATTGAGCTTTGTCCGTAAACCTTTAAATCCGTATAACAGATTACAAGGGCAATTTTTCCACCCCTCATCACGAAATGGCTAACGGAATGCAAGCCATGATCCCAAGAAATCTACGAAATCGCCTTACCCAATTACCCAAATCCTGTGTTGTGTTGATGAGAACAGATTACAGTTAACTGGCCTGATATTGGCACCTGTCAGTCAAAGAATACGTTTGCCAATGTAGGATGCCCTTTGTACTTTAGAATAAATTCTTGAATGTTGAGATTACTGTTCATATTTAATTTGCAGAGTATTATGAAATATTCAGGATATTTCTGTGACAAACAGTTATCACGGTGAGGGAGTATGGTAAGAGATCGTCCGCTCAGTAAAGTAGCCTATAGCTCTGTCTAGTAAACTTCAACCTCATACTCTATAGATTACAGTACTCGCTTATCCTCTCCAGCTCTCTGTTACCACTTGCATCTTCTTCAGCAGATTGCAGCAGCCTGCTCATGGAGAAGAGAAGGCGCAGCTACTTTGGTAATATTTGCATTTCATGCAATCCATCACCATAGTAGATGTACAGTAGAGAGTCAGATTAATCCAACGATGATGCCGTTATTTACTTAGTTGTATTATTTGGTTCCTTGATTTTTGTTATGTATTCCGGCATGTTTTTCCTGCCAAGTGTTTTTGTGGCCCCTATTTTTAGAAAAGTAGATTACCAATAGAGTTAATTAGTTCAATACATTTTCAGACTCTATTAGACGCGATCCACATGCCAAAGAATGGTAGTTTTCGAGAAAACATTCGTTCTGAAATTATGCATATGAAAAGTTGCTGATGGTGACAAAATGTTCTACAGTATTCACTTTATATATGTTGGTAAATCATTAGTATTTCAAGCAGATAATTAACATACTCTTTTACGTATTGATCATATTCAATCATCTGTAATAAAATGTCCTAATTTTATAGATATATGCATAAATGCTCGCATACGTAATATCACAATGGTAAAGTGTTGGAAGTACGTGTGTGAAGGAATGCATTAACACAAAGTTGCTATATCCTGTATCACATCTATTTTAAATGTTTCCTTGCTTGTATAAGATTCCCAAAGCTTTCCTAAACAGAATGCCTAGTATAATTAAAGGCTGTTTTAGTTGGTTACTTTGATTATGTTTTAATATATTTGTCTAGTCTTACATTTTCGAGCATAGAATATAAGCAAGTAAATGAGATGTGTTTGTTTATCCTCACAGAAGACATGCCCTGTCACACTCATTTTGAATTTGAACGTGCAAAATAATGAATCAGTGTAAATGCAAATGGAAAGTTATTTTTCAGCCTTGAGTCAGACTTTACCTGGGGAAGTATGTCACACTTCTCCCTTCATTGTCATGAAATTTTCTAGTTTCCAGATGTCTTTGAAACATCTCACCACCAACCTTTTTTCATCAGGTGTTTTGAACATTATGACTTTGCGTGAAGTGTGAATGCTTGTGAAATCCTTCTGGAAAGACATCAACTTGTATGTAAAATTTGGATCTTGAAAAACCTGTAATATTTGAAGGTCCTTTCTTTGTTTTTTTTATAAAATCTTCTCTGATAATATTTGAAATAATTTCCTTTCGGTTTTTGTGTATTTGTGCTTTATAGTTACGTGAATATTTTAGCTGGTTTCCTTTCGTTACGTTTATATTTATACTGTAACCGGATGTCGAACGCCAAAGTTTTATTTTTGCTTCGATATCTTGTATAAACTTTTGGTATTGACAGTTCTTATCAATAACCTTGTTTATACTGAGATCCTGTTAATGATTACATTTAGAAGAATATATATAAAAGGGTATCGGTACAGGTTAATTTCTATACTGATATCAAATGAAAAAATCTATTTAACTACATACTTCTACAAATATTTTAATGTTAACACATAATCTATGCAAAGGTCTCGGCGTCGCCTCTGTATGCGCACTGATATTTAAACTGAAATTTTTGGATTAACACTTACAACATTTACATCCATACTGATTATTTGCCAAGTGCGTTGTTTTGATTTTGATTTTTCTGACTGGCTAGCAATGCTGTCATTAAACAAACAGGTTAGTAATGCTGTCATTAAACAAACTGGTTAGTAATGCAATCATTAAACAAACAATCTTTTTAGTTTAGTGTACTTGAAAAGAATTAACTTATGTTAATCATAGCAATTATATTTTTCTGTATTTACAGAAGTGACTGAGGTGCATGATACGTATGGCATCTTCCTCGTGAGTATTTGCATGATCAGTACCATTGCCTTGTAGCTATAAAAATTACATTTGATTCATTTTTTTTTTATGTCTGTGATCAAATTTAGGGGAGTCGCCTTGTTTATTTTCATTCTAGGATTTTGCTCTTTGTGTATGACATTACATATTGTCATCTCTTTCCTGAGTGTAGCCTAGATTTCTGAGGCACTCACTTCCTATCACCTGTTTATTCTTTTGGCGTCCGGATGTGAAAGCTACAGCCTTACTGTGTCTCTCAGTTATAGAGAAAGATATCTCTCTCTCTCTCTCTCTCTCTCTCTCTCTCTCTCTCTCTCTCTCTCTCTCTCTCTCTCTCTCTCAATGTCACTTTTTACATATATATATATATATATATATATATATATATATATATATATATATATATATATATATATATATATATATATATATATATATATATATATATATATATATATATATATATATATATATATATATATATATATATATATATGCATTTTAATTGCTATAGTGAAGGGGTAATTCAAATGAAATGATACCGAAATGGGTCAGGAAGTTGGTAAAATTCGCTGGTATGCTGGCTTCAGAAGCCTGCTCAGGAAAAACCTCAGGTACGGAGTACTGTAGTACTTAGGTTCCAACTTCTTTTATGACCTTAGTAGGTTAGTCAGTACAGCCTTGGCCTGTCACAGGGAGACTGAGGTTTGTTCCCGATGTGTCAGAAATTTATTTCTGTGATTATATATGTTCATGTGTTAACTATTTTCATATATATATATATATATATATATATGTGTGTATGTGTGTGTGTATATGTGTATATGTGTGTGTGTGTGTGTATACTATACTAATTTCTTTATCTGTGATATTTTTGTTATTTTTATCTACATTTTATTATATTTCCTTGAGGCTATCTTCATTATTGATAAATGGTATTTCAGTGTTGTAGAAAGTTTGCTAGTTAGTGGTATATTTAGTTTGTTTTATAATCAGTGTGTTCATATTTAGGATTAACTGGCAAAACCTGCTATTCACTTTACTAAAAATAATTCAGAATGTGGTAACTAAAACGAACACAATAAATTAAGTAATCCTATTAGAATACTTCGTGTGTTCCACATTGGCTGCATAACTGTCTTATTGCTCCAACTGAAAAGACATAGAATTATGTTCTGAATAATTTATATTGATAGAAGTCTTTATATACCGGTTTTAGTCTCTGTCAGATTCAGTCAAAGTCAGTCACAAATTTCGATGGAACGCGAGACCAAAGTAAATTAATTTCGAAGCTGCAGGTCCTGAATGCGAATGAATTACAGGTGACAGGAAATCAGAATATGAGTGAATTCGAAATTAAATCAAATACACATTAAAATATTTGTTTTTTCCAGTGCCATTGTTAGATCTCCACATTGTTAGATTCCTTACTGTACAAAAGGTTTCGTTAATAGATTCCACATGTATTGCGCCATGCAAACGTAAACATTTTGATAGCTTTTTTTGCGGTTTTAGATGTTTTGTTTCATTGATGTTGATAACATTCAGTTACGAATTTTTTTATTATTAGTATTTTTATGATGTAATGTATTTTGAAGTATTTCATGTGGTGCACACTATAATAGAAACCGTTGAGCTATTATTTCTTATCAGACAGGAATAAATGGCACTGTTGTTTTGTGTGTGCAGTGGATCAGGATTATCTAAAATGCTAATTATTTATTTTCCCAATCTCACATCCAACTCCCTTCTCTCTCTCTCTCTCTCTCTCTCTCTCTCTCTCTCTCTCACACACACACATACACACACACACGCGCGCGCGCCCACTGGTGATATCTGTAGACACCTAGTAAAAGCAATTATTCCTATTTTTTAGATCTCAGTCGGAAGATACACCCACAGCAAACGGTGAAAATTAGGTAGTAAAAGTTTTTCGTTACATATTTTCAAATGATCTGGCAAAGGGGTACGAGAGTTATATTGGTGACTACTTGCGAAATTATTATCTTCAGAACTGTCGTACACAGGATTGTCAGGGAAACGGTAATTAGTCCAGTGTCCATGAAGCGGCATTGCTTATGACAAATTTTGCCACAGTAACTTTGGTCGAAGAAAAACAAAGGTAACCGTAGTGGATTCCTCTTAAAAGTTCTGTTGATTATGAATATGATCATCATGTGATTGTTCATCAAATTCCCTTTATTTTTTACCAAAGATTAGGTCTGTGAAATGTAATTTTTAGATTAAGTTAATAGAATTTGCAAAAATGGTAGCTGTAAGTCTTAGTAATGGTGAATGAATTATTGAAGACATGCCACAGGAAATCGTGACTTTCCATAAACAAACCTGTAAGTCACGTTGTTAATAACTTGAGTCATGTAGAGAATAGGTTATTAATATCTGAAGATTACATCTTCTGAACAATAATGTTAACGTTTGAGCTATTTACCTATGGACTTGTGATAGTCTGATCGTCAAATATAACGTAATCACTTTAGTGTTACTTGAGTTTCATAGAAATACCACAAGGCTATCATGAACTTCTTGGAAGCGCTGAATTTAATAAATTTCGACCATCAGATGGCAGCCAGCATGTTAGACCCATGTAAAAAATCAGAAGGACGTGCTGGCTCCAACTTTTATGAAATACGATGTAATCAGTTAACAACATTATCGATCGGCCATACTCACAGTCATGTGATTCGCCTAAATGAATGACAGTAAATATTCTGAGTGATCTAAATTCTAACTGAAATATTCTAGTTTTTCGTTGAGGACTCTATTTGTTTTCTGGTACCCTAAACGCGGTGAAGGTTTTTAATCGAGTGTGTTGAATCTTTACACTCAAATAAAAAAATGTTGCTAATTTCTGCGGCATCACTAAGCAGTTTTTTGAGTGCCCAGGATATCATCTGTTGACATAGTAGATCAATTTGTATATAGAAACACATTTTTATAGAATATTCATGAAGGACACTGTCATAATTAGATTTTGAAGATAATGTTGCCATTAATGAAAGAGAACACATCCTGTCAGGGAATATCCAGTCAGCGTCACTAAGAAGGAAATCGGGATCTCTCAATCTGGTCTTCAAATAATTTTTTGCTTTTATTCATTACTGTTCTTACTTATCTGATGAAATTGTATTTAGGGTCTGCTTGTTTCTAGTTCATAGTTCCTTGATACTAGTTAGAAGGGTAAGAGAAGCTCTGCCTATCCACATTCTATTATTAACATTTTGATACAAATGTCTCGGAGCATGGATCATCTCAAGGAAGAATTGTGTCAATATCCTGGGGGTTTTCATGAAATTATTGCCTAGTACGTAAACATTTCTGGATATTTCCAAAACTTGTCAGTCGACTTTACTGTGGCCTATGTTATGTGGAAACAAATAGATTCAGCTATTTATTTACAATTATAATTGATGTCACCGTTCGGTGGATTTAGAGACACTTTGCCATTGCACCACTAGCTACGTGTAAGTATCGTCGTTTCCTTTTGCTCTTGTAAGTTGTGTGAGTTGCCAGGTATAATTTCTTGAAATACTGTATTTTCTTCAGAGTATCTACGTGAAGTAGGTGAGCTCCTGTATCTTCATGATTAGTCACCATATGGTGTTTATGAGAGCACATGTTTATGCGATCACCATTATTATGGCTGTTTTCATGGGTTTTATGGAAGTGATATCCTGAACAATAAAATTGCCATGGTGTAATAAAGGGAATTTGATGAACAATCACATGATGATTATATATATAAACAATAGAACTTTTAAGAAGAATCCACTCCGGTTGTCTTTGTTTTTCTTCGACGAATGTTACTGTAGCTAAATTTGAACCAAGTAATGCCGTTTCTTGGACATTGTAGAGTGTAGACTAATGACCACTTCTCTGACAATCAAGTGTAAGACATGACAAATTTCAACTTTGTCAGCCAATACCCACTACGCAAATCATTACATTGGGTTTCGGAGCAATGAAAATAACTATTTTACTCTTAAAGTAAAAATAAATGCTGCGAATAAACAAATTAACACACAGACTCTAACAAACGTAAGTGCACATGCAAACATTCAACACATAACTCTTGCAGTATCGTTCTATGCATAACACTCTTATTAAAACTTAGAACCGCTGCAAACGTAACCAATTTGTCGTTTCGTTGCCACCAGACGAATAAGTAATATCCTTTTACTAAACTCATCGTATATGCGTTTCGCAGATTCTTAAAAGCCTTTTAGCAGATCAAAGACAGTCGACTTAAAACCCTGCTCCACGGTTTTAGGTTTGAGACTCTCGAGGCGAAGGTCTTCCGAACCTTATGTAAATAATCCCACGACAACCTTCTAGGGTCCAGAGAAGTCTGTTGCCCGGAGGGGCTTTAAGGCAATTTAATGGAGAAGGGGCGAAATGGAAGTCTGGGATTCTTTTGAGTCGATGGCATTCGATAAACTTCCTCCGGCGGTGGGAAGGAACGACAGGGAAGAGTTTGGATTAAAGATAGTATGTGTGGCCTCACGCATGATTCATTATAACACCCTTTACTGGAAATTGTTTGCTTCCATGTTATTCAGGACATTTAGAGAGTTAATAACACGAATCTTTTTTCTGACTTTGTCATAACCTTCATATCCCTCATGTCGAGAATTTTGTGTCATTTCTTGGATTATGGGTTTGGGATGTGTTCTTCATTTGCTTGGGAAACAGAGTTCCCAGGTATTAAAAGAACTTCGCCAAAAGTGTCATGTAAACGGTTTATACCTTTGATTATCAAACTATAGTTTTAATTGTATAATTTTTTGTTCTCCTTAACGGATGTTGGGAAAATGTTATCCCTTCCCACTCTCAAAGGAGAGCAATTTCCTTACCAATTAGGGCTATTTTTTTTTTTTTTTTGCTGAAGGGTGGTTTTTATTAGATCTTCTTACTCAATATTCGTTTAACTGGGAGGATAGGTAAAAATTTACAACATTAAAGAGTACTGGTATTGGAATGGAGAACAGTTGACTGCGGTTTCCCACACCCAAAAAAAAAAAATGGCTGTGACACCTTCTGTTAAGCATAACTCATTTATTACCTCCACCAAGGAGGCTTATTTTGTTGGTTCTGTCTGTTAGTGTATCAAAATATATATGCAATTCACTGTCTTTTTTTACATATCAGTAACGTTTAGGATTATTGCTAAGGTCGTAAAATGTCTTCCTGAATCCTCTGCAATAAAATACGAAAGTAATGACAAAAATTATTAAAAGTTATGCCTGAATATTTCATCACATAAAGAGTTAAGTGTACCTTAGTTTAACCAGACCACTGAGCTGGCCTGAAGGATTACTGATTTTACGTGGCTAATGACCAATTGGTTACCTAGCAACGGGACCTACAGCTTGTTGTGGAATCCGAACCACATTATACCGAGAAATGAATTTATAATACCAGAAATAAATTCCTCTAATTCTTCAGTGGCCGGCTGGAGAATCGAACGCGGACCCAGGAGAATGCTAGGCGAGTACGATATCGACCCATCCAGTGAAGAACTGTCACAGAGAAAGAGAGAGAGAGAGAGAGAGAGAGAGAGAGAGAAATGAATTCAAAACAATCGTGCTAATAGAACTGGGGGCTAACATGAACACGGTGTTTGTCACGCATTAAAAAAATGGGTATTGTATTTAATATGATGAAGAAAAGAATGATAAAAAAAACTGAAAAAAAAGAAGAGCGCGAGTGAGAGTACTGGAGAGTCTGACAGACATAAAGAGACATTGTACACATTGAACAAAAGAAAGAAAATTAATTTCATTAAAGAAAAGCGTTCATCACTGATACTTAAACCTGCTTCCACAGCCACGGGTTTTAATGTCAATGTCGTGAATTCTGAAGCTGTGTATTGCCTTCATAGGTTTGTATTTGGAATATTGCTCTCATAATTTTGGTGCTTGCCCCTTCGTTTTCCTTCTTGTCAAAATCTAATCTGGGCTTTTTATTTGATCAGCGACTTCTTTCACTTGTTTTCTGGGACCCATTTCTCTCTCCTGCATTGCAACATTTCTCTCTCTCTCTCTCTCTCTCTCTCTCTCTCTCTCTCTCTCTCTCTGTCTCTCTCTGTGTGTGTGTGTGTGTGATAATTCAATCATTATATCTAGTAATAACCACTTGGCTGCTACTGTACATATTCATTCCATGCAGATCAGATATCCACGTGTTTTTAGGTTTATTGGCCGTAACGCTTTTTAGAGTTAATGTCAAAATCCAGAACCTCATCTGTTTTTCCCAAGTCCTGTAACACTATTTTTAAGGATCAACTTCATCTATTCTTTCGATTAAAACTCTCTTCCTGTTTCCCCTTCACATTCTTCTTTATTTTTCTAGTCTTGAGGCAGGAGAATATGAGAACAAACGGATGCTTGCCTTATTCTTTTTTTTTTTTATAATAGTAACACTTTCATGCCTATCATTTAGCTTTGAATTTGTTAAATCCAGGAGAAGCACTAAGCCTCACTTATCTTCAGTACACGAAGCTTCACATGTCTTTCAGAGCAAGTTAAAATTTTGCGGAATTTTATGTCAGACGGTAAAGCCGGGGGCGGGGGCGGTTGAAGCCTTAATATTGTCTTCAGAACATCAGTGGTTTAGTCATATTCCAACTATCATTCATATGTAAATAATAGCCCATGCAACATGTACATGCAAATACCCCGACATATAATACAAATATAGATATGCTTTCAGTTTTATTAACGAAATTAGGGTGCTAGGGTTGAAAATAGTCATTTGAATATCTCCACTTACATTCTCATTTGTTACCGAATGTCAAGTTTTGTATTAGCAATGATAAGATAAAACCATTTATGAATTTGAAATTCTGCAGCAATATTTTACTTGAAAGAATATCTCATTGTCTTTTACTGAAATTTATATTCATCAGTTTAATGTAAGAAATAACGGCTTGATCGTTCCGAACTCATCATTTCTAATTAGGCAAGAAGCTTCCACAATGAAAGAGTAAAACAGCCTCCAGCAAAGCTTGCAAGGTGAAGAAGAAGAAAAACCGAGTGATTTTCGGTGGGTGTTGAAGGAGGTGGGAAAAAAGTATATCTTAGTTTATGCAGACCACTGAGCTGATTAACAGCTCTCCTAGGGCTGGCCCGAAGGATTAGATTTATTTTACGTGGCTAAGAACCAAATGGTTACCTAGCAACGGGACCTACAGCTTATTGTGGGATCCGAACCACATTATGACGAGAAGTGAATTTCTATCACCGGAAATAAATTCCCCCAATTCTTCATTAGCCGGGTAGGAGAGTCGAACGCTGGGCCAACAGCTGAGGGAGGTGGAACAGAGTGGGAATAAAGAACGGTATGTGACTTTTGAGATTAGAATTTAAAAGAAGAAAGATTTGTTGTTGGCGGACTGTAATTTAAGATAGGAAAGATTAGTGGCTGAATTGATTTTCAGGAAAACGGAAGAAGGTAGTGGCGTAGGTTAATTTATATGCTGGTGTGGAAGGCAAGGTCATGATGAATGGATGACTTTGGTAGAATTCTATGAAAGAGAGACGGCGAGTTGTGTTGCTTTCAAAAGCGTTGGTCTGTAGAAATAGAGAGCTGGGTTTCTTAATTTGGATGTTTGTTGTGTGTTCTTCCTTTACGCTATGGGAATTACTTTCACATCAGGAGGTAAATTATAGAAGAGAGGTAATAATCAGTTATTTAACTAAATTGAGGTAACAGAAAGACATTAACAGTAGGTGGACTTTAAGAACTTTGCCGGCCGCCGGAGAATTGTAGAAAAGTTACTTTTACCATGTTAGTAAGAGGGGATGATAGTAAACGATGGCAAGTTAAATCTGAAACTTCTTTTCTGTGGAGGGTAGTGTCTTGGAGAAGGAATAAAGAAAGATCGAGATGAATTCAAACTTCATAGGCAACAACGAAGATGCACTTAGGTGGAAAAAAGAAGATGAAGGAATCTGGAAAAGCCTAAATCTGGAAAGTAAATGCAGCGGCCCAGTATTGTGCATAGCGCTCTTGGCTAAAATATAAAAGGGATCGCAAAATCAAAGCTAAGCTTATCATGAATGTACTCTGGAGCCGTAAGTGAAATCTGATGTAGGAATTATGCAGTGAAGTAAATCTGAGGATTTTCCCTGGAAATTATCATTCAAGTCATTCTGAGGCGTTTACCAGGAATGGCTTTAATTTCCCTTAAATTAAAATACAGTGTTATTGCATATATGTATGCACACAATAAAAGAGTCATTTAGGAGGAACTCATATGTACATAGACACAGACATTATATGAAAATACACTTAATACTAGAACATCTACCGCCCTCCCTTTAGTGGCCACATAATTTTTTAGTTATACAAATGAAAATACAACACACTCAAATTGAAGAAAATCACACGTTTGGGAGCTCATTTATCTCCAGACACAAATACTCTCTCCATTCGAAGAGAATAACAGTGACGAAAAACTCCCCTTCCTCATTTGCGAAAAGGCAGGCGGCAGAGTGGCAGCACAGAAAACGGGGCGAATAAGGTCTTTGGAATTTGCAGGGGAGTGGAAACATTCCCTTGGCGCATGCGAACAAACAAACGTAGAATGCTAAATAAGGCCTCTTTGTTGAGCTTTGTTTTAATCTCGAGTGAGTGGGTGGATTAACAGAGGGAAAGAGAGAGAAAGAGAAAGAGGGGTTGGGAGATTTTGTATGTACTTCGGGTTTGGTTTTCCAGGCAAAAGTGCCTCTTTGGAAAGGTAGTCTGGGAAATAAGAAAACGTTACTTATATCAAGTGAAATCAACAACTCCAAAGTCACTCGTATAATTAATTTCCACTACAACGTGATTATATCTCTCTCTCTCTCTCTCTCTCTCTCTCTCTCTCTCTCTCTCTCTCTCTCTCTCTCTCTCTCTCTTTTTATTTTTGTTTACACAGCTCTTTCACTACACGCAAGAAATGCTTGTTTACTTAAGGGAGCTAAATAAAACAAATCATTTTTAAACGGACAGTTACATTGAGATCTATCAAAAATAGCTTACTGTGACCGATATAAAAATGTTCGTTTTTATCCATTTATCTTTATCCCAAAGATCGTTTATTGTAATACATTTTTAGAGATATAGAGACTTCAAAGTAATGAAACTCGCAAAAACAACCAAAGAACCATAAGTTTGATATAGCCATTCCTTCTTATATAATGGCCTCTGGTGCAAAAACCCATACACACATATATACAATATATATATATATATATATATATATATATATATATATATATATATATATATATATATATATATATATATATATATATATATATATATATATATATGTGTGTGTGTGTATATATGTGTGTGTATATGTATTGTGTGTGTATATATATTATGGACCTTATGCATTGTTGGAATATATATATATATATATATATATATATATATATATATATATATATATATATATATATATATATATATATATATATAAATGAATAGATAAATAACGTTATGAGAGGTTAACCAACTAGAAGATAATAATAATAATGAAAAATAATTCTGAAGCTGTAAAGACGATTTGGAGAATGGGGAAATATGTGGAACAAATGGTATAAGTGTAAGGGTAAGTGAAAAGGTGGAGTAGAGTGTTTCGAAATGGTTCAGTCATGTGGGAAGAATAGATGATGATGAGTCGATCTGAAGAGTGTACAGTCTGGGATTATTGGAAAATAGGCGATGAAGACCTAGAATGGGCGCGTGTTTCGAAACAGGTATTTGAAAACAAAAGCCTTGACAACCAGAAAGCATGTGTATGCAAAACAGGGGTGAATGCCGCAGTATGTGTAGGAGGGATCGGCTCTGCTTTTGAACCTTCCATAAATCAACCAAGGAAGTGGCAGATTTAACAGTGATCCTTGTCTTTAGAAGAGAAAGCCTAATTTAATGTGGAATATGGACATATAACGTAATAATGGCTTGTATATTTTGTTGGTTTTAGTCGTTCAATTGTAAATCCATTATTCCCAAAGGCAATTAGAATTAAATGATGTTTACTCCCCAAACCGAGACTCGAAAGTACTTGGTCATAACCGAATCAAGATTGGCTTTTCCACTAGCGACCAAAGGGCATGGAGATGAATTTCAACTCGTTCATATCTATTAATATTCCACACCAAACATGCATACGGCGAATTTAATTACCTAGACTAGAGCTATATCTGCTATAGACGTTAGAGTTTGTGAAACCAGTGGCAGCGTGAAATTGGTAATGGAAACTGTTTCCTTTGTAATGAATATAGCTAAAGGATTAGTGAAAAGAACTTGTACATGTATTTTGTTAAGAAATGTGCACTGCATATATACAAAGTATGATTGTTCAAAAGAATGTGTATGATGATCAGATTAATAAAAGATTCGGCTGCGAAGAAGTTTACGTGCGTATTGGAAGATTTGTCGATACAACACTGGCAAGCAGGTTCTGTAACGTTATTAAAAAAAGATAAACCCTTCGAACCTGCAAGATCCCGTATTGAGTTAAGTATACTAATTGTTTAACCAGACCACTGAGCTGAAACAGCTAGGGCTGGCCCGAGGATTAGGTGGCTAAGAACCAGTTGGTTACCTAGCAACAGGACCTACAGCTTATTGTGGAAAAAACTGGAGTAGCGAAAATGAATTTCTATCACCAGAAATAAATTCCTCTAATTCTTCATTGGCCGGTCGGAGACGACTCGAACTCGGTCCTAGCAGAGTGCTAGCCGAGAACTCTACTGACTCGTCCAACGAGGAACTAGATCCCTTACTGACTCGCGCAACTAATCCAATGATTATGTGTGAAAGAAATATGCACTCTTATGGATCGGTGATGGCGGAGGTATGCACTCTCAAATTTCCTTCGATTATATCTCTGAAATCGCAGACATGTTTGGGACAAGACGCTCCGTTATTTATTTTAAAATGTGGTTTGTACGCTTATAATCATGGTGAAATTGGTAAATATTGTCTTTCCACAAATGAAAAGATGTGTAAGGTTTCAATAATATTTGATGGATAAATTTCAATTTATTTATTTTTTTATGTAACCCCTACATTATGTAACCCCTACATTATAGTAGTTAACAGAAGAAAGAAAAATGCTAAAGGCGACGGAGCAAAAATAAATGATTCTATCACACCGGTTGCCCTGAATGGATGTTTCACTGAATGGAATGCTTTCAAAGCGTTATTTTTCTTATCATTTCACTTAACGTTAAAGTGCAATCAAAGAGGAGCGGTTTTCATTTTATATGTATGTAAATATTATTAATGCTGCAAGGATAAAAACCATTGTTTTACCAAACACTGGTGAATTTTCCAAAATAATAAATATCTGCAAAACATGATAATGGAGTTAAGAGGATTTTTCATCATCATCATTATTATTATTATTATTATTATTATTATTATTATTATTATTATTATTATTATTATTATTATTATTATTATTCTTTTAACGTGCTTTTTCCCATTTTTTAAATGGGGTAAGCATGATGCCTTCTTTTTGAAGGACCTTGATTTGGCTTTTAACAAGAAGACCGTAGTCTCGATCGGCTTACCTGCCTGACATCAAGATTGACCCCGGTAGCGCATGCATCCATGGCCCAAATCACCAGCTCCCTTTCTCCCAGCAGCGATTATTATTATTATTATTATTATTATTATTATTATTATTATTATTATTATTATTATTATGGTCGTTCTTGAGAGGTAACCATGGAATGTTTACCATTGGGAAAAAAGGAAAACTCGGACTAATAACTTAACGTGGACATTGACACGAGGACAGCTTAATCTCACAACAATAACAAGAACAGCAACCTAAAAGCAGAATCACTTGCACGACCACGCATCCAGGCCATCTTTTATCACTACGAAGACTATTCTTGTAATGATACCTCAATAATCAACTGTTGGTATTGTGAATGACGGAAGTGTTGTAACTTATGAATACCTATTTGATCGTGGTGGCAATGAACGTGACTCAAGTGGCGTTCAGTTGCACCTGCCTTTGCATAACCTGAGACCCCTTGGATTGGCCACAGTCATCGCTCTAATATATAGCAGTGACTAATAGCAGTAAGATTTACAAGTCATACTTTGTAACCGAAAAGATTCATTTGTTCGAATTCTGGCGTTCCTTTAGCAACAGGTATTCAAATAATAAATGCACGACTTTGCCTGATGCTTGATTTGCTTCATTATCTTTTGCATAATTAAATGCATCTCCTTAACGTTCTGTCTTTGCAAAGACGGGCTCAGTTAATGATGAGATACGAAGTGTCTCTTTTGCTCCTGCAGTTTCTTCCCCGCAACCTTCCCCTTCTCTATATGAGGCCATTCATTTTCTTTGAGAGGGAACTATTTCGTGGAATGGGTCATAGAATGTACTTTAAAGGCATCGTAAGGGTAAATTATAGACTATTATCTGATCCCTTCATTCATTAGTAAAAGAGTTTCATGAAATATTGAAGGATTCTTGATAATTTCTATCCCTGGGTGACAATTCCCATGCGTATTAGGAGTGATAAAAATGCTGTCGTTCCTGTAACTCTCTCGTGCTCTCGTGTCTTTCTCTGCCATGTCCTTTCCCCTCACCCGAGAGGACCAATTCCTGAAAATATTGGTGTATAGAAGTCAACTAGTTCAGAAGCACGTTATCATACGCAGTCTGTCACGTCGATTTCTGAATTAAGCCCGTTACATCTGATATCGGAACATATAGTTAGGTTATCTGGCAGCAAGTCTGGAACCAATTGTAAGTTTCAATAATCTATAAATGCACTGAAATGCACCGTAGGACTTGTTTCACGGGCCCATGGGAAATCTTAAGCCTCTATATTCTTATGATCGGCGTCAGAGATTTGCCTTTCCTGTCCTGTAAATTGATCAGTTTTGTGCTCATCAACACTTAACGTCTTTCTACAACTGCTAAAGACCCCTGCCTAAAGGTAACCTCAAATTCATTCCAATTAGACAACACAAAAGTTCGGCTTGATAGTTGTAATCCACTGATATATATCCGTCTTCAAGAAATCTAAGAAAGCTTTCTGCAAGCGCAGCCTTTGATTCTGTATATAAATACTTGTTCTAAATTTGCATGAAAACTCTCCAGTTCTAAAGCTCTATGGTAACAGATGCTTATTCATTCCAGAAACAGAATAACATCGAAACCATATTAACTATAGTGATAACCTGTTGTTGTGGTTATGGTGGCGTCTCATTCAACTCTTTTACATTCTCCTTGATGTCTGACGTATAATAATTTTAATCCTCGCGAGCCTTGTCCCAATCCCTTTTATACAAAGGGGACTGCAACTGAGTCTCAAGAAGATTTAGATTTTAATACAAACACTAAAGAAAAAAATCTGGTATGTTTAAAAGAAGAAAGTGCAAAAAATTACCGAAAGAGGGCATTACTTGCAGCCTAATGACTAAAGATTGGGGGAAGGAAAGACAAAGACCTCCCACTCTTACTGATCTGGCCAGAAAATGGTTTCCAAGAAAATAGTAACGAGAAGGCAAAATGTAATTTCAGCGTTGCCTCATGTCAGCAAAATGTTAGAAAGAAAATGGAACATAATGTGATTTTCTCAACAGGCGCTGAGAGACTGTGACATATTTTTCAGATAAATCGCTACATTACTAATGGAAAATACTCGTGTACCCGTGTTTTGTATGTGGGTTTCATTAAATCTTACAGCTGATCAAATCCTTTTAAACAACGAGACGTATTATTTAACTCCCAGTTGAGAATGCGTGTAACAAGCTGAGTGTTGCTGACACATCCTTTTCTGTGCTGATTTAATTTACTGGGGAAAATAAATAAGACTGTCTTATAACACTCCGAAGCTTCAGATAAGCATCACCTTCGCCATAAATGTCAGGCATCAAAAGCATCTCCTAGAACATAAAAAGGCAAATAAAACTAATCTTATGAAGTTGTTCAGTGTTTTCATGTCTGGTGCATTGTCGACTTGAAAAGAGTTGGCCATGTGATCTGACTCTCTTTAATCATGATCACTTTCGTTTGTATGTAATCTTGTGTCGGAGTAGAGCATGTAACATTTGCAAACATTTTTTGCTTTTGCTAACTATGTTTTCATGGTTCAGATAAATTTATGACTACTGTGTCCGTCAGACATGATGCACCTTTTATAAACTCCCCCATCCTTAAATCTATATTTATTATTCATATATTGTATATATACATACATATATATATATATATATATATATATATATATATATATATATATATATTTATATATATGTATATATACATATATTTATGTGTATAAATATATATATATATATAAATGTATATATATATATTTATATATATATATATATATTTATATTTATATATACATATAAATGGAAAGTTAAATATATAGCCTATCATACAAGTAATTATATATAAATATTTATATATATTTATACTATATATATATATATATATATATTATATATATATATAATGAATAAGAGGAAATACAGATGGATTGACTAATATATACAATACCTGAAAATTGAGTAATGCTATCATAATCCACTTCAAACACTTATTATTAAAATCACCCTCTTATTTACAAACTTTTTTTAACATCAGATTATCGTAAACCAAATCATTGACTTTTCTTTCCACAAGTCTGTGTTCAAAGCCTCCTTCTGAGGTAGATCATCTGAAGTCCCCCCCAATTGGCGCTTGAACTGGAAACAAAAAGGGAAAAGAAGAAAAGTCATAGTGCTGTATATCTGAGTTGAAGAAATCTGAGTATCAGCTCTCTCTCTCTCTCTCTCTCTCTCTTTCTAAAAAAAAAAAAAAAAGAATTATGAAGGTTTTCCTCTCCGTGAAATTGTACAATTTTTGCAAATAATGTAATTCTGACTTCAGTGGGTATATAGTTCCTTTGATGCCACTACATTGTGATGCAGGACTCCTCAGTCCTTGTGCACTAGCACTTTTAAAGAACGCAAGTAAAAAGCAAGAAGGGGAGGGAGAAATTGGGAGAAAACTGCAAGGAGGTAAAAGAAGCAATGGAAAGTCGGGATGAAGAAAGGGCAAAAATGAAAAGTTAAAAATAATGTCAGCAGAACTTACTAAAAATGACAAACTATTTCCGTCCACTTCCCAATCATGATCTTGAGGCAGTCCCTTTCAGTTATTTGTCAGGCTTCAGTTACTCTCGTCTTTAGCCGCAATAAAAAAATGTTTCATCAAGTACTGGTCTGCATATAGTCTTTATTGGACTCCATGGAATTATTTTTATTGACATCCATATTCCTCATGTGTATTGATATATAATATATATATATATATATATATATAAGAATTATATAAATATATTTATATGATATAAATTCATTTCTCGCTATATATGGATATATAATAAGCTATATCCCTATATAATATAGCCACGTATGTATAAGTCTAATATAGCCCTATATATATAATATATGGTATGGTAAACTATATAACTTTTTCGACTATATTTTATATATATATATATATATATATATATATATATATATATATATATATATATATATATATGATGTCATTATATTCTTCTAGCTGTTATAATTTTTGATGTGTGAGTATCATATTATTTTACTTTTCTGTAAATTCATTTTTACGTTGATCAGTGAACTTCCTTAGTGTTTAATTTTGATATGTTCTAATAATAATTATTCATGCTTACTTCTATACCTCATTTCCAGTTCAAAGGAAATACTACTAAGGCAGTGTATTATTTTTGTTCAAGAGGTTGATAAATAGTCTGAAGCTGGTTTTTGTATTCGTAAAGTTAGAAAATGTTTGTACATTTCTTACATGTCATACCATCCTCTTAAACGGTAATTTATTTGACACAAGTTACCATTAGCCAAGAATAATTTTACTCATTAAATTAGGATTATGTAGCCTGAAAATTTTAAGTTGAAATCCACGAGCTAATTGCTATATTACCGACTGAAAGGTAAAAATCGAGCCCACTTACCAAACAGCTCTTCTTTGATTTGTAAAATACAATCAGATGGCTGAGGAATCCATCTTTCTGAACTCATTTCTGAATTTTAATGTTATGCAACACTAATGCCAAAATGTTTGAAATACCTAAACAAGCTACAATTAAATAATGGACATTAAATATCAGCTTCTGTTTCTAGAGCTAAAATTATTTATTTACTTTTTATCCAACTAAGATTCTTGTCTTATTTGAATTAGTATATTTCTGGGAGAACGATTAGTTTAGTTTTAGTTCACTGGTATCTTGCATCTGTAATTAGATACCACCAGATTTATGGCTGTCTTTATGTATTTATGCTGCTGGAATGCTGCTGAAATAAAGCTCACATCTAAATTTCCATGAGTAAAACTGATTAAATTTCACTCAGTCGTTTTACGTTATGAAATTAAATTTTTCTCACTAGCTATTTGATAATTATCTAGTGATATGGAAATTATTCTGTTAGTAACATTATTCCATGCTTCAAAATTAGTCATCCTTTAAGAACGTTAGTCCAAATTAATTTTGACTGTAAAAATAACTCATTTAGCTCATTTCTGAAATTAAGACCAACAAAATTAATTATGCTTTATTCGTTGTGCATATTAAGGACATTTTTGATGAAAAATCTCCCAGCTGATTATGTCACATTTGTATTGAGATTATATGATTAAGTTGATGAATTATTACTTCCTGCATAGTGATATATTTATGAGTATGCATAGCAAAGTTATTTTTTGTTCATTTCACGTTACTCAATGGTATTTATGGTATTTACCCATGGATTTAGATGTCAAACAATTCCCTAAATATTTGTGCTGTAACTGAAAATACGGTTTGGCGTAGATGGATGTAGAAAGCATTCATTGCTTTTTGCTATGCTGTACATGTAGAGATATTATATTTCTATTGTAGTGCCTTTGCATGTCTCTATTACAGACGTATTTAGGATAATAAATTAAGCTGCTCCTTATACCAACCGTATACATAACCTCCACGTTTATTTTATGGCAGTAGATAAAATTTCATTTGTCTATTTTCATTTGATATCGTATGAAATTTTCTAGTCTTTTTTTTTCATATTACCATTTCCCCTCTAATGGAGTAAAATCCCAGTTTTTATTTTGCTGTAAAATAAAGTATTGTGCCGGCTTTGTCTGTCCGCCCTCAGAGCTTAAAAACTACTGAGGCTAGAGGGCTGCAAATTGGTATGATGATCATTCATCCTCTAATCATCAAACATACCAAATTGCAGCCCGCTATCCCCAGTAGTTTTTATTTTATTTAAGGTTAAATTTAGCCATAATCTTGCGTGGAAACTATACAGAACATGCCACCACCGGGCCGTGGTTAAAGTTTCATGGTACTCGGCTCATACAGCATTATACCGAGACCACTGAAAGACGGATCTATTTTCGGTGACCTTGAGTTTACGCTGTACAGAAAACTCTATTCCGCCAAAGAAACTTCGGCGCATTTTTTACTTGTTTATAATTTCTGTCATGAAATTTCATTTTATTTTCCCCCCTTCTAATCTCTCTCTCTCTCTCTCTCTCTCTCTCTCTCTCTCTCTCTCTCTCTCTCTCTCTCAACAAAGTTACTGAATCACTAATATTTTATTTTTTGTAAATAATTTTAAGTAAGCTGATGAACTGCCTGTCTGCCTCTGGCAACATAATAAACCTATCCACCCTACACTTCTTAACAGTATACGGTTCCATAGAACGAACATGAAGAAATCAAGTTATTCTCTCCTTTTCGTAACTGTTAGTATTTATAACGTGGTTCGCGAGAGTTTCTGATCTGGTTTTCCAGGAGCGCGCAAGGTCTGTCGAGGGTGAATCCAGACAAAGCATAACATTCCGTTTCACTGCCTCGAAATAATCACATCGGTTCCTGAGGTTTCTATATAGCTATTTTTTGAGAATTCTGCGGATAATCTAAATTAATTTTTTTGGGATTTATTCTTTGCTATTGGATTCAATGAAAGACGTAAATGTGGACGGAAAAGAATAATATTCAAAGATGGTAGTATGCTTCCCGCCTCACTGAAGAATCAGTTAGCTTTTGCCCCTCTGTGAAATATATAGCTAACATTAACCATTACATTCAGTTAAGACGAATGCGTTTAGATACTACGTTTATAACACTAGAGAAATTATAAACAAGTAAAAAATGCCCTGAAGTTTCTTCGGCGGAATCGAGTTTTCTGTACAGCGTATAATCAAGGCCACCGAAAATAGATCTATCTTTCGGTGGTCTCGGTATAGTGCTGTATGAGCCGCGTCCCATGAAACTTCAACCACGCCCAGGTGGTGGCCTGTCCTATATAGTTTCCAGACGCACGATAAGAGAAGAAGTCTAAAATAAAAAAATAAAAAAATAGCAAAACAAATCATTCTGCTGATCGCGAGCATAGAGCCCACTCGCTTTAGAAGACTCAGTTTATCTCCGAGTATAGTGCTGAAAGCGTCCATTATTATTATTATTATTATTATTATTATTATTATTATTATTATTATTATTATTATTATTATTCAGAAGATGATTAAATCCCACATTTCTTTGATTTCCATACGTTTTCATGACGTCAGTAAATCTTTGTGTCACATTACTGAATGATTTTATGGCCAAATTTTCAATGTCATTAATCTTGTGGATCTTACAATATACCCATGTTCTTCCATACAAATTCAAGTTCTCACTGGACGGATTGGTATTTTCTCGGCCAAGCATTTGCTGGGCCCGCGTTCGATTCTCACCAATGAAGAATTAGATCTTTATTTCTGGTGATAGAAATTCATCTCTCGTTATAATGTTTCCACAATAAGCTGTAGGTCCCGTTGCTTCAACCAATTCTTAGCATCAAATAAATCTAATCCCCAGCCCTCTAGCAGAGCTGTTAATCAGCTTGGTCTGGCTAAGATACCTGTTTTTTCCATGGCAAGCCCCAATATCAGTGGTTGTTGGAGATACAGTCCTGGCAGTGTGGATGCTGTTATCTTTGTGATTCTTTTGCGTGTCAACAGCAGTTTCAAATGCATTAGTTTTGTACGTTAAAGTAAAAATAATGACAAATTTACTCATTTTTCAAGTTTTAATGTTTTCATCGTGGTATTTTCAGTTTTACATTTGTTCTTCTTCATTTTCGGAAACCGAATATGTTGATGTCAAAACGTGTCATCCTTGACTTTTGCCTGCATGTCGGTCTCTTCCCTTGATGAAATATCAAGAAAGTAGCGCAAGGTTTCCCATTAGGCAAAAAAATAGAAATGAATAGAATTTATAAAAGATAAAAAAAGTAAAATAAGAAGCAGATAGAATAACCGAACAGAAGAGCACAAGAGAAAGACAGATTTCACTGAAATTTCCCCTTTTCCTCTTCTTTGTTTTTGTCTTCCTTTTCGGAGAGTAAATGAGACGGTGCAGCCGCGTGCCCCTGTATCGTTTTACTCGTTACGACGAGGCTCCTGCCTCCTTCTACTCTATCCCACAGACCAGCAACTGAGAGTTCCGTGTCTCATTTCAAAGGGTCTCCCCTTTTACTGTTTTTCAATAACCTCTTTTTTTTTCAGGTAAAAGAGTAAGAATGGGAAAGAATTTCCCTTTGTATTTTAGTCCCTCTTTTAGAGCGTGTATGCAAGATATAGTTACTGAACTTGATTACATGAACAGAGTTGTAACTCCCTCCAGATTCCTTTCTCCATTTTTTATTTTCTCTTTTTTTTTGTGCCACCTCCTCGGCCGTTTACATTTATACATATAACAACTTGGACACTCAGTTTTGTTCGGTTCGTGAAATTCAGACCAATTGGGTAAGTGTTACATACTCACTGTTATCAGTAGACAAATTAAGTGACAACTCCTCACGTTAGAGTAAAAATTTCCCTTTCTTAAAAAAAAAAATGCTCGATATATAAAACTATACCATATGTAGGAAAACATAAATTTATCCAGTATGTCTGTATATTATAAGATGTTCAACAGCACTGTGCCCAAATACTTTGTGGTATGATCCTATTTTCACAATAAAATGGCCCCACGGGCCTTAAGGTAACATTGTAATCCATGCCAAGTTGCTTGGGGAATCTTTGAGACTCAGTTGAGACACATCAAATTATTTGAAGTTATATATTTTCATTAATCTTTGAATTTATATGTAATGGATACACAAGGAATATATTATTTACATATCTATATTGTGCGGATTAACTGAGTAAATTGTTTTCTGAACTTGAGTTAGTACTTTCTTGAAGCTGTAGTCATAGTTTTAATAAAGATACAGTTTACGTTGTAGTTAGCATAAACAATTCTGAAGATTTAAAGTTATTGATCCAAAATGTTGAGACAGTATCACTGAAGATACTTTAATTATGATAAAAATAGTAATTTATTATTGTAAGAAGCCTCAGAGATACTGGGAGAAAACCCGAAACTGTTGCAGTGCAGTTAGTCTTAGAAACTTGCAAAGAACATAAGTACAGCCACATGTTATGAATTTACTCCTTAATTCTCAAATGAGCACACACCTATCTAAAGCACAACTGTACTTCCCTCATTCACCCAATGGTTATTTTTCGTACTATGCGAGGAAAAAGTCCTTCTTAGATAAACTAGGTCATGCTGTGCCTCTAAAGATCTTGCAGTGACCTCAGGTTTCCTTTCTGTTAATAAAGAAAAACGATTATTTCCCTTACCCATTTCTTAGGAAAATTTTTTCTCATCCAGAATTGCCTTACACACTACAGTCGGGCACTCAAAAACTGAAACATTTCACTTTAATTCCATTAATTTTTAAAGCCTCTACTTTCTTCAGCCTTAGAGTTACTCTTCTTTATAACCTCAACATTCATTTCCTCAAATATGAATAAATTTGCACAATTTCTTTTCATTCATGCATCGGTCAGGTCTGACTTTCTCCAGGTCATCTAGCTCAGCAATTCTTCGAGGTCTCACTTCATCAGCAAAGTCAGCATCTCTTCAGAACCCATTTGCATTTCTCATATGAAAAGCTTCCGTCTTGAACTACAATCTTTTCCCGGAAGCAGTTTGCTTGATTTACCTCTAAATCTTATTTTCGTCGTTATTTTTTGTTCCTCTCTTTGTCCTGTCCTTGTAATTCGTTCTGTACACAATTTTTTCTTCGGTTCCTAGTCCGGAAAGATCGATAAGGTAAATATGGTATGATTAATTCCGTAGTGTATTCATTCTTTTGCTTTTTCTGTTACGATAACTTTATCAGTTTTCTTACTGGCTATCTGCAACTAGCCAGAACTCTCTGCCATCTTTCTTATTTTCATACTGACGCGCACCTGAGGGTGTAAATGTTTTTCACAAGTTTAATCTCAAACAGTAACAAAACACAAAAATGTTCTGCATGATTCTTATCAAGCATTAAGTGGGGTCCATTCATCTATAGCTATTTGACGTCAGAAGTAAGTCGAATGCTTTAGTCTTTAATGTGTCGCATATTTTGCAGCGACATTATTTCAGTCTACCGTAAAGCTTTTGTATCTCTCTTATAATTTCTCATCCTTTAAAAAACTATATATCATTTTCTCGGT